>NW_013666356.1:188834-190628 GCF_000517525.1 Limulus polyphemus | reverse complement strand
GGCGTGCAGTCTTTAAACCACTTCTACTGTTATCAGTAAAACATAGTGCCGCTGTCATTAAAAGTGTAGTCGGAAACCTCGTATAATAAAATTCAAAGCAGTTTTCAAACGATCCGTTACTGAAAATCAATGAATTTGTAAAGTAAGATCATTAAAGTAAGACATTTTAAATGACCGTATGGAAGGACATTCAATTGCAATATTCGTTTTTTTTTCTTTGATAAAAAATATTTCACACGCTTAGGGGTAAGAAAACCTGAATTCATTCGGTTGCGAGGAAACACTTATTACACTAAAATTTAACTATCACATATAAATTAATTTCTTCCTTTTAAATGATGATGAGTTAGGCCAGAATCAAAGTGTTTATAAATAACGGTATAGACAGATTAGGACAAATAACATTATATTATAGTAACACAGAATATTTAATCAGCCTCAACAAGGTATTTGTTATATGTTTATGTACACGGAAGATTAGTAGCATAGTAGTGTTGTATTTTTTTCATGTATGTGTAAGGTGTTAGTTTAGTAGTGTTTTATGTATGTGTAAAATGTGTAACATAATAGTGTAGTAGTGTTTTATGTACGTGTTAATCAGCCTCAACAAGGTACTTGTTAAGACATCCTAACGTTTTTTCCAGGTAATAGTGTAGATGCTATCAAGTAAAGAAAAAAATTGCATAAAATGCTCAAGTTTTACGTGATGTTTAACATGACATTTTGATATTTATGTAGAAGAAAGAGTAGTAAATAGAAGAGCTTATATTAATAATGCATAAAACACTCTCTTCGACAGTTTACCAATCTACAAAGATTTCACTTTGATTTACTTGAAAGTTCTCCAAGCATCTTTTTTGTTTAGTCTTTAAGTTTTCTCATTGATCACAACAGACAAACGATATTCAGTTTTGAAATGATATTTGCTGGTCATCAAATTTCTAAAATAGCTTAGTGTATTTAATAATCTTTATAAGCTTGTGATGTATATTATGCGTTAAAATGAACATTCTACTGAACAAGATGTATTATTTTCCTATACATGATTTTCACCCATAGAGTGAATTCCTGATTTCACGTTAGAATCCACGTAGGTGTGTCGGGGGAGAGGTTTGTCGAAGGAAGTGAGATTGATTGAACATAAATATTTTAAGGCATAAAACTAGTCAAGAGAGTTAAAATAATATATTAATATGTCATATGAAACCAAGAATCCGAACTGGAATAAAAAAAAAGACAAATCACACAAAAACAGTACAATAAACTAAGTGTGTTTATACATGAACCAACTCGGTCGTTACATTTTGTTTGTTGTTGTTAAGCGTAAAGTTACACAATGAACTATCTGTACTGTGTCCCCTCGGGTATCGCAACCAAATTTTAGCGTTATAAGCAGTCAGACGTACTGCTGAACCACCAGTATTTTTTCTGCTATTTTCACAGGTTATAGTGCGAAACAAGTGTTTGACTTTATACTATAAAAGAATTGTTTCCCTTTTAGTGGTTATTTTTACCTTCAATGATTTGGAATTGCCTTAATAATTTGTTTTGCACTCCCTTTTGCTGTCATTGTCAGGCACTTGCTTGAAACAAAACTTTTCTAAAAGTCCTCTAACACCAGTGCTCTAGAAAAAAAATATATAGATGACATATTTTCTACCTGAGAACTGTTTGTATTCATGAATGAATTTTATTTGGAAACTAAGTTCATCATGAATACATTGGCAACAACAGGATATTACTGGATATTCAGCTCATGTGAAACTCTGATGGTTTCCTAAAACACGAGTTGTA
>NW_013666356.1:184832-188181 GCF_000517525.1 Limulus polyphemus | reverse complement strand
GGAGCCTATATACGAAACTTGCCGTTTGTTGTCCACGTATAAAGCCACACTAGCTCAGGAGGTAGTATCTCTGAGAACAGTGTATGTATGGATAATGGTAGGCAATTATGGAACAAAGACTATAGAACTACCAGTCAATTTAACTTTAGGCAAAAAATATACTTATATGAACATTTCGGTTCACGCTATTCTTCTTACCACAACGATGAACTTATCCCTAACATTCATTTTACAACAAAAAAAGTTCCGAAAACTTTTAACCCCACTGATAGAAAACTAACTAAAAGTATCACTATCGGGAATGATAAATAAGTCTCTAAATAATAGATTTCATGGTTTTTAATTCAACAGCCAATCTTTTCTGGTGATTTCGTTTCTATAGATTGGTGGCAGATCCTGCAGGAATGAACTTTTCCCTCTTTGTTATAATTGATCGAAAATGGATGTGAAGATAATGATCTAGCTAGGATTATAAAGTACAAAAAATATATAGATATAGGTCATTGATAGATTTAAAAAGTGTTTAAAATAAGTACCTCAATACAATGTAATTGATCCGAATGTAATAATAGAGTAGCAAATGTACTCCGCGGTATTTATTTCGTTGGATTTACGAGGATGATGGAGCAACGTGTGTATGAATCATTCGAATACGAGATATCAGCAGGGGCGCCAAAGAAAACGTGTGGAATTTAACTCCACTTTCGTTTAGTGTCTACTTCACGTCATAAACATTGAAATACATGCCAAACTTGAACCGTTTGTCTGATTGCTTATCCGGTTAATTAATCCCGATCTTTGGCGTCTTGCCCGAGTTTATTTACAAAATGTCCACGAAATTGGTCAAGACACCAAAAGACACAATTAATGGAGTCACGGTTTGGTGTTTTATAATGTGCTTAGAACCTCCTACTTCAGAGCTCTTCTCACTGTTAATTAATGGAGTCTCAGTTTTGTGTTCTTTAATGTGCTTAGAACTTCCTACTTCAGAGCTCTTCTCATTGTTAATTAATGTAGTCAGTTTTGTGTTCTATAATGTGCTTAGAACCTACTACTTCAGAACTCTTCTCACTGTTAATTAATGGAGTCACAATTTTGTGTTCTATAATGTGCTTAGAACCTACTACTTCAGACCTCTTATCACTGTTAATTAATGGAGTCACAGTTTTGTGTTCTTTAATGTGCTTAGAACTTCCTACTTCAGAGCTCTTCTCATTGTTAATTAATGGAGTCAGTTTTGTGTTCTATAATGTGCTTAGAACCTCCTACTTCAGAGCTCTTCTCACTGTTAATTAATGGAGTCACAATTTTGTGTTCTATAATGTGCTTCGAACCTCCTATTTCAGAGATCGTCTCAATATTAATTAATGGAGTCGCAATTTTGTGTTCTGTATTAGTGGTTGAGCACTCGAATCTCAGACCTCTAATTGCTCACATACCTGATCAAGAATCACGTTTTTACCTGCTTCAAGAAAATTAATTCTGTGTTATTTCAGAGCCCCCTAGCTGTTATTTTTAAAATGATTTACTTTTGAACTTTGGCAATCAATCATTATGCAGCATTTATCATGCCACATGGTCTACTGATCACTGGGGATATTTTCAATGCAACTTTTTATCTTATATCAGAAGATAACGCAAGTGGACGTGGTGTTCGTCTTTATCAAATTGTTATCTGCTTTTCCATGCCACTTTCCAAGACAATATTGTACAACCCAGTCATTGCCTCCAATTTTTTGAAGCTTGATATTTTTCTTTAGGGATATAAAGTTGTTAAATCTTGTCCTCATAAGCAGTGTCGGAAGTGCCTAACGAATACTGTAATTGCTATTATATTTAATGAAGTTGTCATACAATTTACTTGTTCTTTCCTTACTCTCTTGCACCTGTGGCAACACACTTCTAATTCCGCTGTCATTACATCCATATCCAGCATAAAATTACAGTCTGGTCTTGTATAAGTTAACAGTGATATATTTATTAAAGCTTGTTTAAGTGGTTTTACTGACATTTCGTTCTCTTCTGCTCAAATAAAACATGAACCAGCTTTATCAAGAACAAAAAGTGGTGCTTCTATTTTAATAAAGTGTCAATAGAATGATTCAAAGCCAAACCTTTGAACTTTCTTCTGATTTGTATGTTAGTGATAATTTTAACAGCTTTGAATTGTGCTGGGTCAGTGGACACACCATCCTTACCTAATACATGTCCAAGAAATACTACTTTTGTGCATATTGACATAAACTATGTTTGGCTTTAGTATCTGGTCTGCTTATCTTATTCATTGAAATACCATATTTAACCTTTCAACTGTAGTCTGAAATGTGTTGTCTATGTACAGTGTTGGAAATAATGAGGAAAAGAGGTATAAAAGGCAAATACTAAGGGAACGCTAGCCCTTTGTCGCGTGAAAATGAACTCCATCAGGCTAAAGTCACATATTGATAGCTTATACTGTGACTGGTTGTCAACTAAACAATCAGCAAGTACTACACCAGTCTACAGCCTACAAAAGTATAGGCAGTCATATTATACGCAATAATGATAGTGTGATTCCTGTCGCGGCTCGCTGGACTGAAATACTACATATATTTTATATGTAGAAATCAAAGTTTTGGCTGATGAAGACACATTCTAATGTAAACTGAAATGCATTAATGCATGTTATTACACTTATTCACTTTAATTCCCCAAAGAATCTCCGGATTCCTTCTTTCGTTTTGGTGCTAACTCCAGTTTTTATGTTGCCAGGGCTGGCATATTGTTGGAAAGACACTGGAGTATTCTGTGCATAATTTGCGGGGATCCTTTAGATAACTTCCGTTGAGATTGTTAACATAATCTACAACCAGCAACCTAAAATCTTTTTACTTCCAAGAGTAGCGTGATTGAAGTAATGCTATCTGTTCTGCTACTTTTACTTATTTATCTTTAACACACCCCTTTGAATTTCTGATGTGTTCCGTGATATCCTTTCCTGTATAGATCTACACGATATGATTATAATCCACACAATCTACAGGATAGCATATATACGACTTATCTTTAACTCGGTGTTGAGGTGCAAGTAATACAGTTTTTACCCAATAGAGCACAGAGTGAAATTCGGAGTTTACAAAAGGAGATGTAAATGTACTACTTGAATTTTCAGCAAGTCTCAGATTAAAACCACTGCGCTTTAGGATTTTGTTTTTTAAATCTACGACTTAGTTTGTCGTTGATAGTTGTGACAAAATCGGAATTTTTGGTGCGACATTTTCTTTCCATGTTTATTCTACACCTTGCTAATGATTTCAGCTGTGTAACAGTTTTGCTGAAACTGTTGTTTAATTTCATCTATACTCCCTTG
>NW_013666356.1:182530-184639 GCF_000517525.1 Limulus polyphemus | reverse complement strand
GAGATACTACCTCCTGAGCTAGTGTGGCTTTATACGTGGACAACAAACGGCAAGTTTCGTATATAGGCTAAATCACTGTTCACTCTATTGTATGTGGCCTAGTTTACAACTTGTTCTGGAAGGTGGCTCATGTAACAGACCTATGTTGCATATACTTATTTCTGAACGAAGATGAAGCACCTCATTTCTACACTAAATTGTACAGCCAGTGAAACTAAGTCAGAAAGTTTCTTACACTTCTAGATGGCTTCCATCCACTCAAGTGAAGCTAGTAGTACCTGACGTGAGTATGACTTTTTTGGGAGTTCCTTACTGTGGCTCATCGACCCACAAAATGTTTTATCATGAATCCTTGTACTTTAACAAGTAAATAACACAAGGAACAATAACAGTTGAGTTGACCACCAATTTTTCTCGTTTAATGAATTCACTATTTCCTTCCAAGTTGGCAAAAGACCCTTCCTGGAGCCAGATAATTTAAAATATCTGATCTAACGGCTTTTATAGCCTGTCTTAGACACTTGAATGTTTTGTTAAAATTAGGGTGAAAAGGGTGCTCTCTCTTTGCTTAATTTCCACAAACAAGATTCAGACACTATTGGTTTCAATAGCCGAAGTTTGCAGAGACATAACATATCCTCGAGATAGCTTGACACGTGGGCCAGGATAACTTCTACTGCAATGATGGTCCAACTAGAGAAACATGTCCTAAAATATTCTGTTTTGATGGCTGAGTTGCTGGCTTAACTGTACAAGGTGTAGGCAGAGTCTTGTATAAGCAGTCAAGCTTTAATTTGGGTTACATATTTGAGGTTTAAATTTAGTTATATGGGGGAACTAGATTTTCTATAGATCAAAGCTTGCGGCGAGCTCGTACAAAATGCAATTTCACATTTCCAATTAATATATGTCGAGATGATCCATAACATCAAGATCTAGGCCACCCAAGCATGCAGGATACGTTTTAGTTTCCTGTTGTGATCAAATGGTACATACAAAACCTGCAGACAACTTAGTCCAGCGTATTTTTACTTTTCCTCTGGAAGTTAGTGAATTAACATGTTTATATTCACCACCTCTTGTACCAGAATCATCGACACCAGGTAGTGTATTCACTTGAAAAAAAAAACCGTAGCATTAATTCTCTGTATCCAGGTAGACACATGTTTCGGCCATTGAGTGCTATGTGTTGGTGAAACAAACATGCTGATAACCGCCCTCTATTGATATTTGGTACCTCAGGACCAGAAGTGACTAAAGAGAAAGTTTTCCATCTACCAGGTTATCGAAAAGAAGTCACATTGCTCTCAGCAACACTAGGGACACTAACATAGCAACCGTTAAAACTTGAAGAGAGTCTGGATTTTGTATCATGCTATATGCTAACATACTCACATTATATGAAAAGGTATTTCTAGGAAGAAAAGCACACACTCACCCTAGCAAAGAAACGGTCAATATACACGATGATGAGAGACTGTCATCACCAAGTGTCAGTCGCGAACTCTGTACAACAGATGTTATATTATAAGATATAATTCCTGTATTGAATAGAAAATTTAGCAATATATACATAAAACATTTATTTTGTTATAAATGAGATGGTTTATTATAGTGCACATCACAGATGCTTCTTATAATAAGTGTATACAAAGCACTTCAACTACACTACATCTGTTGCATTGTATTGCTATTGCTATCTTTTTCTCAACACTAGAGCTCAACAGGCCTGCTGAAATAAAACCTATAAAGTTTCTGATAAAACATAAACACCTATTTATCAGGCAACACGATGGATAATTCTTAAGCTAGTTGGTAATACATAACTGTGCCATTAAAGCATAAGATTTATAAGTTTATTCATATCTATGTTTATTTGTCAAAAATAGGTTTATGCGAAGAAATGTGAATAATAGCATTCAAATCATTCTTAAGATAAATTTATAAATAATGTTTAATGTTAAATTAGTACACAATTAAAAACACTTTATTTAGGCCTATCTATGGCCTTCAAAAAAGTTGACGACTCTACATGTTTCGACGTTACAACGTCATTCTGAGGATAATGGGATAATTGTCTTGTAATTCACTCCGGAGGATGACGTTGTA
>NW_013666356.1:179110-182520 GCF_000517525.1 Limulus polyphemus | reverse complement strand
TACAACGTCATCCTCCGGAGTGAATTACAAGACAATTATCCCATTATCCTCAGAATGACGTTGTAACGTCGAAACATGTAGAGTCGTCAACTTTTTTGAAGGCCATAGATAGGCCTAAATAAAATGTTTTTAATTGTGTAGCAGTTTAACGTTGAATATTATTTATGATTTTAACTTCATACACAAGTGCCAAAATACTATAATCACTCTTAAGATCTTGTACTGTTTCACATGAGACTCTTAAAGCAATAACAGAGCTCGTCAGACTGTCTCAATTAATGGAAAACTATTCCTATCACTTATTAATGAGAACATAATTGTAATATAGTATAAAGCCTAGACTAGTGAATCGTTATACATTAATTGGTTTAGGTGGGATATTATTTAGTTGTGTTATATTACATCACAAGACTAACAAGAGATTTGTATCAGAAAACGTGGCCTTTTTTTTTGCCCGATTGCTACTTTTTTTATTGAGATATCCTCATAAATGAATTAAACATTAAAAAAAGAAACATTGCGAGTACCCTTCACAGGTAAACAAGTGTATGTACCTCTTTAATGCTACAGCTCATATTTCAGCTGGGTTACAATAAACAAAATCTTAAATGAAACTATCAGTATCAGATATTTATCAGACTCAACCTTGATACTGTATAATACTTAAGTCGGTAAAGAGCGAATTAGTAGTTAAAGACTCCCATGTAACTTAACACTTCTTGCATTTAACGTTACAAAGTGTGTGTTTTAGTGCATAGCTGCATTGGACTATCTGCTACGAATCGAACCCCTGATTTTAACGTTGTAAGTCTGTCGACTATCCGCTGTTCTACAGGGGAACAAAAAAACATACTAAAGAACGTTCAATCTATGCATACAAATGTAACAAAATATAGAACAGATGAAATAAAAAGAATGCAAAAAGCATACACAAAAATGAGCTGTTTAAAACAAAACATTGTTACAGTAATATGCCGTGAACAATTAACTGTAATAAAGAACACTATAATATCGAGAAGGAAACCTATAGAAAAGCTAAAGTATACAACAAAGTGAAGTCGCAATGATAACGAATTATATGATTAACTTTAAATGCAAAAGACCTAACTTTTAGACTTAACTTTTATGCACATAGATACACAATTAGGAACAATATTTGAACATATGTATCGTTTAGACTTAACTTTTATGAACATAAATCCATAATAAGAAACATTTTATCACGCGTCGTATTATCGTTTAGCCCATTGTGTAACTTTGTGCTTAATTACAAACAAACTTTTATCGTTTAAACTTAGCTTTTATCCACACAGATTCTGAGAAACAATAATACGTGTATCGTTTATATTAAACTTTTTATGCAGATAGATCCATACTGAGAAACAATATTTTAACCCATGTATTAATTTTTTATACAAGTAAATCCACACTGAATTAATGTTTACATTTCATAGGATAGTTTCACTAAAAAAATCAATACTGATATTCATAAAAAAGTTGAAATCTCTAGCGGTTGAGTTAACTTTTGTTTGCTAATATATTGTCAGGTATTTAGTAACGTTGACATTTGTACGACATTTTGTTTTGAACAATGTATAAAATGAAATTAACGTAAGAGAAATGTAATCCAATTAAATAAAAACTTCTATGACAATCAGTGACATTTTGGGAGGTGGTAGTGAGGGATAAGGGGAGGTTTAAGTTTTCAACTCGACGGAACAAGTATTGATATAAAAACAAAAACTGATCATAAACTTGAATAATATATGCATACTTAGAACTTTTAAACTACTACTTTTTCTTTATGCCATATAAGAATTATCCATATGATACAGTGCAGTCAAATAATCAAGACTCGTTTAAACCATAATTGCAATGAGGTATCATTTCAGTTTGTTTATGTATTCGTATTTCGTTTATGGAAATTAATTTATTTAACCACTGTTCACTTTATGATTTTTAGTTTGTGATCAATATTTAGTTTAAACTTAAAGGATATTTTCGAGTCTAATGACTAAAGCTTTACGAAGCATGAAATTTCTAGCTCTCATAAATATTTATCTAAAAAATATATTTTTATAGACTTCGATTTCTTATCTTCCTTAAGATAATATGAACATTAAACTTCATAATTCTATAAACGTTTTAAGATAAATGTCTATAACAATTAAAACGTCATTTCTGTAAAAAACGTGAAGCAGTATAGATTAAGAGCCTTGGTGAAGACAATATTCCGAAATGGAGGTCATTATCGTAGTACAACAGAAAAATTACTAAGCCTACTTACTTGAAAGGTTCAACGTTCTTCATCCACCTGTATCAGGTTGCTTGGGGAAGGAATTTCGAACTCCTAATGCGCTTTTTCTGTACTTGCAGCTCGAAATGTCGCCTCTAAAAGTCGTAAAACAAGTGATCAAAGCCCTAATAATACTTAAATGACTTATTTCACGTGTGAGATAATTTTTTTAACAACTTATTTTCAAAGTTGTAATTAAGCCTGAAATAAATTATTATTTAAATAAAGTATGTTGAAGATAGTTCTAGATTTATAAAGCTCATATCTAAAAGTAAAACGTGAAACAGGCAACAGATACTGGGTTTAACTATTCCAAGGAACAGCGTGCAATAACAGATTTCCCTTATTGATAACTAAATAAATAATAAAATAATTCATTAACACAATTTGCATGTGTAATGTTCTATTATTATTGTTATTCACACCCTCATTAATTTACACTGAAATGCCTTTTACTTTTGCTACTTCTTCTGATTCCTTTACAAGAGCAGGTTTATAGGAAACAATCAGGGTGTTTTACACGATCAGCATGTAAACAAACAATCGGTGCTTGTGTATATATTGAATCTGTTTTATACTTCTTATATTACGCAACACGTAAAGGATCTAAATGTCTTCCTTCAACAAATAAGTTTAAAATACCACTTGATTAAACCCTTGAACATTACCAATAGATAAAGGATAAAAGGTGTTATTGGTAAAAAACAGAACTATATTTAAAAGTAAATAGAATTGTAATAACAATTAAAATATAAACTTACCTCCTGCCTCGTTAACACAACCTAATATTAACACATTATAAATGGAACTATAACTCTCTTTGTTACATTTTTCATATTAAATTATAAATTTTCAGATATATTATAATGCTTAAAAGGTTTATCAGGTTTGAAAAGGTATAAAAGGAATCTTACGTAAGAAAAGTGAAGATCTTAGTAAGACGACGAGTCTTTTAGTTACAGTAAGAGCGGCCCGGCATGGCCAGGTGGATAAGGCGCTCGACTCACAATCTGAGGGTCGCGGGTTCGAATCCGCATCCCACCAAACATGCTCGCCCTTTCAGCCGTGGGGGCGTTATAATGTGACGGTCAATCTCACTATTCATTGGTAAAAG
>NW_013666356.1:168617-178143 GCF_000517525.1 Limulus polyphemus | reverse complement strand
AGCTTTGCGCGAAATTCAAAACAAACAAACAAACATTAAATACTGTGTAGATTTCGGTATTCGATACAAACAATCACGTTTATATGTGTACTTCTATATATATATATAAAGAGAGAAACATTTTACACAGTGTTATAGAATCAAGAATCCTAAAATGATTTTATTTAACGAAGAACTTGGTTATAAATGTCCTTTTGTATTATGTATGAATAAAAGACGGTCTGAACTTGAAGCCTCCTGGATAAGAGACTCGTTAAAATCCTTCAAACCTGTTTTTTTTGTTTCTTTTCTGATAGAAGCCCTGTTTACCTGAGCGAGCATTAGTCATACTGATGAACTTGAAATGCTAACTTTAAGATAAGAAACAAAAAACTATCTAGGATTTTTACTGATGAGACATGAAAAACTAAGAATTCGTACTGACCCTTGGCTCCTGTATTTGTTGAATGACACGCAATCGGCAGGTGGCACTTCAACTAGCACGTGGAGTCGCGTGTCTGGTATGTATAACCCCATTAGGTGATCGTTTTGCTTTCACCCGTGCTGCTCATCTCGGTACAGAAGAACCAGTTGAAACAGACTACTCTTCAGCACCCAGGAAACCGACCCTTGCAATTTAATCCAGCTTAGAACTTCGAAATCTAAAGGGCCGCTGCTTCTATATCACTGTAATTAAGATGCGATTACCCGTGCCTTAGTTACCATACGTTTATCCAATGACATCAAGTCAAATCGAAAGACGTGATACACCTGCTAGTCATAGAAATATTGCAGGCTTATAAAAATGCGAGTTAAGTAGCGAGTTATTGGACTCAAAAACTTAAAGTACACATTTGCAGCCACAATTCACTGGAAAATAATCATATTATTTTAGTTATGTCGAGTTTTTGATACAGACATGTAAAACAGAAATATAATTGGTATGTTACCGAAGTTGAATAACTGTAAGTTATTTCTAACAACATCATATAAGAAAAAATAGAGTGAAATTATTTTTAGTTTTTATTCATTAATTTCTTGTTGTTTCCTTTGTTACATTAACTACATACATATGAGGTAATTTTGAAGCATGTATGTTTAAATCAAAGAAATTTCATCCAAGGAATGAGATAGGAAGCGATATGAAATTATGTCCACTAGATTTTACATATTACATGTTTAACTTTAATCTATATATATATGCGTTATTTTACCTATATTTCTTTCAGCTGTATTAAACAAAAACATAAAAAAATGCACAATAAAATCTTCGATGTAATATTTTGTTTTATTTTATATTTTCCTATTGATAATTGCTTTGATGAAACCAAACAATAAATAAACAACAAGCACAATTAAACATTCACTCCTAGATATTTAGGTTAAAGATTTTATCTCATAACCAAGTTATAAATTTCAAATTGCATATTATTATTCCTCAGTGTTTTAATGGTGAGTTTGAGGCTACATGCCCCAAGAATTTCGGGTTAGATCTCCGTAGCAGACAGAGCACAGATATCTCTCATAAGCAGCTTTCACTTAAACAAGAACAAACGTTAACTGCTATTCGGATATTTTTAACAATGTCATTTCCATACGAATGAAACTGTTCTCTTCCCTTTGAGATAGGTAAAGTGTTCAGATTTTAGGGCTAAGAAGTTGTGCTTCATATCTACACTTTCATATATTATCTTATGAAATCAAAATTTCTTTTCATCTCAAAACCTTACATTGCTAGAGAAGACCATTGCAACTGTTTGGTTTTATATCTTAACTGAAAACCTATTGAACCATCACCTTTTGGCTTTCTACTTCATTCTTCAAGGCACGTTTGCCAACCAGCAATTTTCATACCAAGATGGGCAAACAAGCTTCATTGCCCTGCAGGGGAAGTGTACAAGAATTCAGTCTTTAATCTATCCGTTACATTTCATTTGGCTATCCACCTCAGTATAGTCACATAATCTTCTTATATTTTGATATGTTTTAATAATCTGAGCTTTGTGTCATAAGAATTAGTAAGAATAAGGACATTGTTAAACATACTTAAACAACATAAAAAATCCACGCGAATGCAAAAACTGCTTTTGTATGTTCAGTTACTATTTCAGACTATTATAAAAGTTTGATATAGAATAACGAGCTACCCTTATTCTCTCAAATAAAGGTTCCAGATTAATTAGGTATTGGAACGGATTATATCAAAAATGAATGAAATACCGAAGACAGTTGGTTAAGATATTATTTTTGAAGTTGTGTGTGATCGATTGCAAATAACGTTGTTTAGTAACCATATATGTATAAAATTAATGACAGTTATTTTATGAACTTTTAAAAAATTAAAATCATTTTAGAATTTAAGATAACATAGACAACGATCAGACCAAATTTCATAAAAAATGAAAAAGTCAAAGCTATAACTTAATAACTCTTATAGCTGTATATGTTTTAAAATCAGCGCCTACTTTATTTTAATCTTATTATGTAACGATTTTTTCTTGTCAAACATATCAAAGGAAAAGACTGAGCTAACAGCAAGATGTCGTGACTTTCGGTTTACCATGTCAACACAGAAGTTTCATGTTGTAGACCTTTAGGAACATTTGTTGTTTGATGTTAAACGAGATGTTTTTTGTTGTTGTTTTTTCACATGCAAGACAAACACGCTACAACACTGACAAACAACATTTCTCCATTAGCATAGACGCATCCAGAAAACGAAATTGCATTAGAAAAACTTGCTAGACCGAACACGTTGGTCATGTCTACTTTTGAAAGTAATCGAGATAAAAAAAAATATTCATTAGTTATTGAAATGTGCAAGTAAGCAGTAAACGAAAAAACAACTTTATAAAGTAGATTTTGACGTAATTTTTAGGGAAGTTAATCATCAGAGAACCACTCAAACTGTTGTGTGTAGATTTAGTTTCCTTACAATTTAGATCAAGCATTTGATTACATAAACGAACCGGCGGTTAGAAAATCACGTTAATAAAAGCTACATAAAATTGTAGTATGGAAGGTAATTATTCACGAACGTTTTTTTCTTTCAAAGTATGCAATATGTCTATAAGAATTAATACTAATCGTAATACCAATTGATCAAAATGTCAACAATATTAAATAATTTTTAATTACCGAATAACTTTTAGTAATATTTAGAAACAAATTGAAGGTTAATTTTGCTGTTGCTGGTAATAATGTTCTTTTTTTGTTTGTTTGTTTATTCGAAGTTAAGCACAAAATTATACAATGGGCTATCTGTTCTCTGCCCACCACGGGTATCGAAACCGATTTCATACGTTGCAAGTCAGCAGACATACCGCTGTGCCACTGGAGGACATGATATTTTAATATATGTGAACATATAAAAACCCACCATGGCTAAACTTTTTATAGAAATATGGTTAAGAGATAGAAATTAATCTTCTAAATGGCAAGTGCATTTAAAAATGTTAGGATGTTGCTGTGAAAAATCAAAAGGGAGAAAAGTTACCTAAGCAAAAATGCTTGATTTGTATGAAGTAACGGTAATATAAGAAACGGATTTTAATCTAAATTCCAAAGCAGCCAGTAAAAATTAAAATTAAAATATAAAAACTTTTGGTATTAATCATTTCATATATGAACTCTTCGTGACTTAATAAAAAATTAACATATTTTATGAATTAGGGAAAAAGAGGTATTCTTTTATATAAAACTGATATTTTATAATACAAGTATGTAATACGGAAATGGATGCCAAAAGTAGTATGAGTCAAGCTATAGATAAAAGTCATGTTCACTTAAAAAAATACCGAAAATCTTGAAGTAATAAGAAAAAATTAAAGTAAAATCACGTACAATTATAAATTACTAGTTACATAGAAGCAATAGGAGAAAGAACAAGTCAAATTAATAGATGCAATAGGAGAAAGAACAAGTCAAATTATGCCCACATATAAATTACTAGTTACATAGAAGCAATAGGAGAAAGAACAAGTCAAATTAATAGAAGCAATAGGAGAAAGAACAAGTTAAATTCTTAGAAGCAATAGGAGAAAGAACAAGTCAAATTCATAGAAGCAATAGGAGAAAGAACAAGTCAAATTCATAGAAGCAATAGGAGAAAGAACAAGTCAAATTAATAGAAGCAATAAGAGAAAGAACAAGTCCAGTTATGCCCACATATAAATTACTAGTTATCGAAAAGTAACAAGAAAAAGATAAACCATCTTAGCAAACAATATGAAGCGAGATAACTCCAGTTGTTGTCACATCAGTATTCTAAAACTTCTATTTGAGATGCCAATCAGTTGAGTTGCTCTGTTCTGGAATGATATCACTGCTGAACAAAATTCATGTACAGATAATCATTTTCCAAGTTGGCAACACTCCAGAAGTGAACAAATTCAACTATTGATAACTTCCTCCCATAGTGTTGATGACCAGTATTTACGTATTTCATGAGCTCAGAAAACACATCACAAGATATTTAGGTGCATTGTATTGTACTTTCTAGGTTAAAGCCACGGCTATAAACATATAAAACATATTCATCAAGAAGGTTATTTTTAAACAAAATCACTAATTGTTCATAAAATACACATTTCAAAGTTTTCTTTACATTTATAATTAATTAATATTGCAAAATATGAATGATTTACATGTAACATAAATTTTTTGCTTCAATGATTGTCAGTAAGACTTGATGAACTTAATCGTTTTGTAATATCCTAGTATGGATAAAAAATACAGCTGAGTGTCTTAAAAATATTGTAAAATAGCATTACTATGTGTTTAATACAGAACATTTAGAAAAACAGATATCAATATGTAAACATTTTAAGTGTTTTATTCTTTACTAATATGTGTGTGTTATGATAATTCAAAAAGACTACAATAATTAAAGCCACAATGTTATTTGATTATCCTATGCTGCTTTCCAGTAAGAAGAGAGTATATTAGCGTTTACTTTCAACAAATTTAATTTATTAGAGAGAGAGATGCATGGTAGGAACTTAAGTAAAGAATCAGTGGCTATCGGATATAACCCAAACATAATAATTCATAAAAGGAAAATCTAGCTATTGTAAGAGAATAATAAGAAACTACTTCTCAATTAACATGAGAAAGAATAGAGAAAAAGAAACGATAAAGGAAAGAGGAAAATAACAGAATTCGGCGTCTTAAGAAAGAATAAAAAAGTGGCTTGAAGTATGTTTATCGTTACAGATAATATCTCTTAAAATCTGAATTGTAGATAAGTAGCAATGATGATAATTTTGATAATGTAGGAATGTGGACAGTGTAAGCATTTCAGAAATAAGGCAAAAAAAAAGCCAACGCTGATCATCTTGTTATGTCTAGAAAATGACTTATTACAGTAATCAAAAACGGTTTGACTGACACAAAATCCAGGCTGAGTATAATTTGAGTAATCTTATTCATGATGAAGGTGTAAGTGCTTATTATGGCATATCGTCAAATCGTCCACCTTCCTGCTGGCAGCTTTTACTGCGGTAGAATACATTTTGTATTATATATATATATATACATATAATAACATATACAGATTATCTTTGTATGAGATTTGAAAAAACAAACAAACGGCATTTACTTAATATCTACAACCTTTCGGGTTCTAATACAGTTTAAGAATTCCAATATAAACACAGCCTGCAAAATGTAACTACTCTCCTTTTAAGAATCTTGCTTTATTAAGCAAGAATTTTTTTCGGACATTTAAATGAATGATTTTGTCTAACAAAGTTCAAACATAACAACCCTATTGTCCGACTCCAGAAACAATCAGAATATCTTAGAATTGTTACAAAATGTAGAATTTACTTTATAATTAAGATATTTTAATATTTTACATGTATTTGCAGCGTAGTTGATTTATTATACTATTTACCAGGTCTTAAATAAGTAATAGACAACAGAATTTATAGCAGATGTCCCATATTTTACCTTTTAGTTTGTTTTTCCTATTAAATTTGTAGTTTCTAGTTGTTAGAAACACAAACAATCAAGAATAACTGATAAGAGTTTATACGTTTTAGTTAGTTGTAAGATTTACGTTTCAGGAAGTTGTCTTTAATCCTCAGTTGCAAGATTTAGGGATTCTTTAAGTTGGACATGTGTAAAAAAAGACCACACGTCAAAACAGACCATTTATTATCGAACCAAAGCTTTTTTTATGTAGAAAAACCTGCAGATATTTAAGAAAAATGTGTTTTTTTGGAGAAAAAGCACTAACATACATGCCAACCTTTTATGCTATTTTAATTTACTTTTTATAACAGAAACAAAAGATAGAATATAAGGTGGAGAATTGTACTTTTGTATTCTAGGTACACACACGGGAGATCCTATAATCTAAGAACTTAATAAAACTGAAACGGTTGTCAGCGATACATATAGGATCTGGGGTGAACATAGCATTGCAAATAAGAGAAACTTATAGAATTATTTACAGATAACTAGCAGGATTCTAACAACTCAGAATGTAAGAATCCTGCAAAATGTATATGAGTAATGCATCGGAGAAAGGGGCCTTTTTACATCAAAGAATGTAAAACTTGTAACTTCATCACCGATAGATTTTTTGGCTCCTAATTTCTGAGGATCTGACAAATCTGTAAAGCTTATCAGTGACATGTCTGAGAACATGAGAAATCTATAAAGTTCAGTTTTATAACTTATGAACGTCAGCACTGAGAACATGAGAAACCAGTGAATCTTATCATTGGTATCAACTATGAGTCTTTGCACCGAGAACAAAAACCCTGTAAATTTCACTAGTGATATATCTGGAGAAGATCTTAGCATTTGGAGCATGAGAAACCAGTACAGTTCACCAGTTATAAATCTTGGGATCCTGACATCTAAAGACCTGATAAATTTGTAAAGCGTATTATTGAAGTACTTTTCCTTTTTGATTTGTTTCATTGCGAGTTTGAAGAACAATTTTCACTATTCTAGCGTGTACAATCGACTTTATGTAAACTCACTAAAACGTTTAAAATCGTTATGTAGTAGAGATAGAATTTAGAAAACATTTTGTTATTAATTTATTAGTTTGTAGACAATTTAATGAATCAAATGTCTAAAAAATGTTTTAGTGCAAATAATATGCTAAGGATTTCTCTCATGAGCGTATCTTGAATGAGCTTATTTAGATGTAAAGACGACTTTTATTATTCATCATAACGAAATTGATCTTTTAGTCTTTTTACATGATCACCTACAAAAGCAAAATCCTTGTCGTGATTTAGCCAAGACTTCATTCTTTATCAAATATATTTATTTTAAAACAAAATCAAACATTTTTGTACATGTACATTTTCAGTAAAGCTTTCTATATATTGCTAAAAGGCTCTATAAGACTAATTTACTTTAGCAATTATTTTGTTTCAAATGAATCTCAAAATGTTTGAATTGGCATTCTCTATATTTTTTCTGGAAAAGATATATTGTGAAAATTTATGCGTTGCTAATTTAAGGTGCTGCTAATAGGCGGCACTTCTTTTTGTCAGTACTTTAAAATTAATGTCGGTCATATTTCAATTTCAAGAATCTCTGACCTGGCTGTTTAGTTTGTGGGCGTATAAGGTACCGGTCAGATTGAAAGTACCAATACAAATCTTTTTCACGCTATTCTGAAAAGAAAAAAAAGGGGTTTTTGCACATATACCTATAATCTGATGAAATACTGTATTTGTTATTTACTCAAAATAAGTATGGACTACTGTTCCTTTTGTTAAAAAAATAGAATTGTTTGTAGTATTTCTAGAATACATTATTTTTCATAAAAATCAGATAATTTGTGACAGTTGAGAAGTTCGGTGTATCGTACTCGCTTCTGCAAGTCCACTGGAGTCCAACAGCGGTGATATTAAGTATCTTACTGATGATGCACAAGTTGATAGCCAGTAAGATACTTAATATCACTGCTATCAACTTGTGAATCATCAGTAAGATACTTAATATCACTGCTATCAACTTGTGCATCATCAGTAAGATACTTAACATGACTGCTATCAACTTGTGCATCATCAGTAAGATACTTAATATCACTATGATTCACAAGTTGATAGCAGTGATATTAAGTATCTTACTGATGATTCACAAGTTGATAGCAGTGATATTAAGTATCTTACTGATGATGCACAAGATGACAGCAGTGATATTAAGTATCTCACTGATGATGCACAAGTTGATAGCAGTGATATTAAGTATCTTACTGATGATGCATAAGATGATATTACATACAAGTGTGTATACCGACTACTACGTAGGTTACTAATGTTTAGTAAAATATTCGACTGATTCTTAACATTTGACTAGAGACCTGGTTGTAGAGTCATCTTAGAGGTATTATTGTAATACATAAACGGGAATAACATGCCAGGAGAAGTCACTTCAGTACAGTCATTCATTCGTATTGATAATTGGCCCTGCAATTTAAAGTAATTTTTCTTAATTTATAGCTGTTAACGTAATCTGTTACCACGACGAAAATTATAAAATTTTCGTATCTCAAGAAATTCCCGCTTTTTCTTTAGGCTCACGAACTTTTTGAATACTTGTCAAGGTCAAAGCTAAGGTAAAATGATGTTTCACTGAATTTATTATACTTACACTTCTTCATGAAAGAGTAAAGGCCAAGAATACTTGTCAAGGTCAAAGCTGAGGTAAAATGATGTTTCACTGAATTTCTTATACTTACACTCCTTCATGAAAGAGTAAAGGCCAAGAATACTTGTCAAGGTCAAAGCTGAGGTAAAATGATGTTTCACTGAATTTATTATACTTATACTTCTTCATGAAAGGCCAATATTACGCTATACAAACTATAAATGTAATTTTTGTTTACCCTCCATACAGCTTACAAGCATGACTCTTGTTTGTTAAACAGTCACGTGCAGAGTCTCATACACTACTATACGGACAAAGAAAAAAAAATCTGTGTTGGGTTCAGTCTTAATCGGGCGACTCTCTTCATTGAAGGATTTAAAACTGTAACCATGACTTTTGAACTTTTAAAATGAATAGCCGGAGTGTACATAAAACCCTTTTTTTATGGTTTTCATCAGAATCATGCTGCAAAATACATACCAAATAAACATAATTTTTCAATTAGGATTATTTATTGGACAATAGCAACTTCATTTGACACCCTTCGTGTTTAGTAATATTCGATCAACTAGACTTTTACGTATATTGAAATATTCCACAGAATACGATGTTCACAAATCATAAACATACATGACAAGAGATGAAAATAGCAACAAGAGAAAAGTTTCCTCCTTGTCTTGACATATCGACTTATGTCACAGGCACTATATATCTTTATATAGTAGTAACGAAAGGAATCATTGATCATACATCTTTATATAGTAGTAACGAAAGGAATCGTTGACCATACATCTTTATATAGTAGTAACGAAAGGAATCATTGATCATACATCTTTATATAGTAGTAACGAAAGGAATCATTGATCATACATCTTTATATAGTAGTAACGAAAGGAATCATTGATCATACATCTTTATATAGTAA
>NW_013666356.1:163133-167704 GCF_000517525.1 Limulus polyphemus | reverse complement strand
ATATAGTAATAACGTAAGGAATCATCGACCATACATCTTTATATAGTAATAACGTAAGGAATCATCGACCATACATCTTTATATAGTAATAACGTAAGGAATCATCGACCATACATCTTTATATAGTAATAACGTAAGGAATCATTGACCATACATATTTATATAGTAGTAACGAAAGGAATCATCGATCCAACTACGATATGAATGTTTTAACCCCTTTAAGCTATTATTTCACCTTACAAAGTCAACCTTTCATATAACATTAAAGACAGCTTTCTTTCAGTTTAGTATATAAGAATCAATTATACAGAATAAATTATTGAATCGTTCATGTGTTTTAGATTATTTGTTTTTGATTTGACTATGACATTATGTGAATAATGTAAAACTGCATGAACAGCTTTATTAGTGGATAACATATCGTCGATTGTATGGATAGATTAGAATGTGAATTCAGCCTGACAATTAAATCAATCACTACTTACCACATATACAGCGAATTTAAAAGATGTTTCTTTCACAGTGAGTATCCCAGTCAGGTCGATCAGTTTAATTCAGGCACAAATATTGTTATATAATAAAAGTTTAACAATTGCAGCAAAAGCAAAAGTGACATTTTTCTCCCCTTTGAGAAAATTGAAAGTATGGAGTGGTTTTCAAAACAACACATTAAGCCATGTATTTCTTGAATAGGTAAAACTGACAAGCGTTTATTATATAAGAATATTAAAATCTACCTTACAGTAAAACGATAACTTAAGTTGATTGTCCATGACGAGGAATATTTAATCCTCGTATTCAAAATTTGACTTTGGTTGACTCCATCTCGCGTGCTCATTTCATTATGAACAATAGATGGCAAATAGCTTACAACCGTCAAAACGAGTTGTCATTGATCATAAGCATTTTCTTTTGACGCTAATGAGCTTATGATTCATTGTTCAGAAGTTTTTGTTTTTTTCTTTTGTAACCTAGAGCTAAAACAATCTTTATCTAGCTGTTGATCATTCACCTATTTTGATTTGCTAAAAGAAAAACAAGTTTCCTTGGGATCAAACTAAAAGTGAATTTAATTAAATTGGAAAAGGGTGTTCCTTGAGAATGAATATTTTGGACATTTTGAAAATTAATACAGTAAACTACATGATTACAATCCTCAGGTGGGTCAGCGGTAAGTTTACGGACTTATAACGCTAAAATCCGAGTTTCGATTCCCTGTGGTTGACACAAAGATAGTCTATCGTGTAGCTTTGCGCTATAAACAAGCAAACAAATATGATTACATTTAGGAACATATTTCATTATTTAAAGACGTTATTGTGAAATGGCTGATAAATTTTTTTAAAGAATTTGGATTTCTCAGAACTCTACTTGGGAAATGCTGTTTTAAAAAAAACGAAGACACTAGTTCTAGTTATAGGTTGGATTTGTCGTGTTGCTTTGTGGACGTCTCTTATACTACGAAATTTTTTCTTTCTGTTTTTTAATGCTGCACAAGGAACATTGTAATTCTTTCAAACGTAATGAATTTCTTAATCATAGGCTTTTTACCGACATAACTGATCATCGTTCTCATTTCTATTACTTTTTAGCTAGCCTGTTGTTTTAATAATAAGAAGGAACGATCTTGTTAGATCCTCGAGACTAGTAGCACTGGCCTGTAACTAATTCAATGTTGTCACGCTAGAAGAACGAGCTTATTTGCCGTCTTGTAATTCTATTATGAAACAATTTGATTAATGAAAATCCGTCTTCAGTTTCGATTTCCTAGTTCATTTTTCAACTGTAGTCATGATCGTTTTAAAAATATAATAATTAGACAATCTATAGCTACAATCCTCAAATAATAATAAAGTATAAAAAAATAGCTTTACCAGCTCGTGGTACGCTGAGTATTTGTGTGAGAGGTAGTTATATAAACGAATCTTTATCATGTTCTAAGCACACTAAAACTAGATAAAGAAATAACGAGTATTTCAGCTCATAGCTTTTTTCTTTAATCAAAAAATTGTAGCGGGATTTATGATAAATATGTGTTAACTTATTATGGTGACCAAAGTGCTGTACACAAATGCCTAGAATGTTTGTTTTTTTTTAAAGGGGAATAAACCAAGTGCATTAGAATAGAGTTATCTTGTGATAAAATAAAGTGTTCACAAAGACTTAAATGCTGGTCAGATTTATTCAATAATTTTTTTTGTTTTTAATTAAGCACAAAGCTACACAAGGGCTATCTGTGCTCTGCCCACCACGGGTATTGAAACCCGGTTTCTAGTGTTGTAAGTCCGCAGACATACCGCTGTGCCACTGGGGGGCTTATTCAATAATATTCGCGTTTGATAGTTTTCTTTTGGTTTTCGTTTTTAGAATTTTAGCATAATGATACCTGCGAATAGTCATTATATATTTTGAACGGATACGCTAGCTTTCAACAACACCCACCGTCAACTCTCGGGATACTCTTGTTTGATTGAATAGCAGGAACTGGCCGTCATTTTTATAGCACACTCACAGTTCTAAAGTGCGACAGGACGCGTATCAAGAATCTTCGGATTCAAAGTCCAATCACGCCTCCTAGCGGCACAGCAGTATGTCTATGGACTTAGTACGCTAGAAACCGGGTTTCGATATCCATGGTGGGCAGAGCACAGATAACTATGTGATTTTTACAAAGCGTCTGAGAGAGTCATACGTTTCATCTTCAAAATTTATTAATAAGTTTCACAAAGTAAAACCATACAATGTCAAATAAATCATTATTTAGTTGCAACATGTCTAACCCTTCTATAAAGCGCAAGACTTATATCTATACAAAAACTACATAAAAAATAATAGCAAACATAGGTGGGCATGCAAAGTTTTTCTATCGCTCTGATACTAGCAAAGCTGAATAATATAATACAAACAATTTCGCTCGCGGTAACTTAAGTAGTCCTAAGTGCAAGTGATTGCATAAATAATGTATGAGAAGAAACACTAAATAAACAGACACTGGAGTAAGCCACGCCCATACGTGTGTGTAATAGAGTGGTTGACCTTGACCTTACACAGCTCCTAAAACCTTACGTGTTTTGTTATTGCACAACAAAGTGTAAAATATTAACGGGCAGTTGCAACCAAGTGTATAGTACTCGCTCATTGCTCACCAAGTTACGCAAGGAAAATCAATTCGTGATATCTGCTAAGTCCTAGAGAAATGTTAACTATAAAAACAGTTCTGATGGTTGCTCTTGTCTTTTTTTTCTTCTTCTTTTTTATGTTAATCAAAACACCAAACGCAGGAGTAGTAACAACTCGCTGAATCTGAAAGAGATATTGGCATATTTTAACGTAAAATAATAATTCAATTACTTTTTATGTAAACTTCATGCAAGTAAATTTCAAATAGATTATATTTTTATGCTAATTTTGTGAGAGTTTTGTACTGTTTTGATTTTGCTAGGCTAACCTTTTAACTTTGTATTTATTCTAATAATGAAAAGACTTAATACTTGTTTTAATTATTAGTAGCTTCTGACTAAAAATAAGCCCATTAAATAAATCATAACTAAAATGTATTGTTGTATATTGATAAAGTCGATTTATGTAACAAATTTAATTGTTTAAATGAACATACAAGAAAACTATAGTCTATGGAATGCATTAAGTCAATGGTTGAATACTCTCGCTATTAGCAGTGTTGTCGATTGTAGTCTCAGGAAATTCGGCTATCTTAGAAAAATTAGGATAGTCCTGCTAACGATGTATAACAATATTTATTAAATGTGAAAATTAATAATACTAATATAATGATAATATATAATAACACCAATGCTCAAACTTGTTTTAAGTATTATAATGAAAAGGATTAATAAAACTAACATTAAAGGCTAATGGATTATATAATTAGTTACAAAACACTTATGTTGTGACAAAGAACCACACAACTTACCAATACACGATAAGTGAATATAAGTTTCGTGTATTTGCGCTTCAAAAATTGATCGAAGGCGTAGGAAGACTAAAGGGCAACATAAACGAAAGGGCAACAGCTACCTATACGGAGAATTATAATGCTGTTCTATCACTGCAGTGGATTAATTCTTGCCCATTCTAAGTTCAAGATAATGACAGGCAAAATAGGTGTAGTACCTACATACAACCCACGCGCGTGTTCAACTGATATTGATTAGACTAGAAGAGGTGTAGTACTTTTATCTAATCCATAAGCGTGTTCGACTGACGTACATTAGTTAGGGTAGAAGAGGTGTAGTACCTTTATCTAATCCACATGCGTGTTTAAGTGATGTACATTAGTAAGGGTAGAAGAGGTGTAGTACCTTTATCTAATCCACAAGCGTGTTCGACTGACGTACATTAGTTAGGGTAGAAGAGGTGTAGTACCTTTACCTAATCCACATGCGTGTCCAACTGATGTAGATTAGGCTAGAAGAGGTGTAGTACCTTTATCTAATCCGCATGCGTGTCCAACTGATGTAGATTAGTAAGGATAGAAGAGGTGTAGTACCTTTACCTAATCCACATGCGTGTCCAACTGATGTAGATTAGTAAGGATAGAAGAGGTGTAGTAC
>NW_013666356.1:161438-162173 GCF_000517525.1 Limulus polyphemus | reverse complement strand
CTGATGATGACAAAACCTTGTCGAAACGTTGTACATTTGCTGTTATGTTAAACTTATATTAAAGTTTTTCTTCATTACCCATTCAAGCCGTCTCCAGCCATTATCTGAAGAGATGTGATCTCTGACGCATTACGCGCGAACCGAATATTTCTGTTTCCTGTTAGACGCTTAACGAGAAAGAGCAGCCAACGGTAACTCATTATGTCAAGCATCTCAAACACTAGTCTATGAACCGAATAGCTGTAAATTATTAGTGGAAATAAATGTACTGTGTGTATACATGTTTGTTGAACAAAACATTTCAGATGAATAACTGTTAGATTTCAGTCGTCTGTTGTTCTCCAGTTACCAAATATATAACTGAGGGACAAGATCATCAACTTTTATCATGTTTGTAAGAACACTCACAAGAATACTTGTAAGCACTTTCACAAACAACTTTATTGACATAAATTTAAATAAATGTATTCTAACCAACACTTATAATATTAGAAAATACAAGCAATATCTGAATTACACTGGAATGGACGGCAACTGCCTGTTGTAAAAACACAACGTAAAGGACGACGTTTCGAAAGACTTTCGTCTTCGAAACACTGTTCTCTACATTGTGTTTTTACAAAAGAAAGTTGCCTACCATTCCAGTAGCTTCATCGTGAATACTCTGCCCAAACAACCTATCAAAGAATATCTGAATTATTGGATCTTATTGGTTGATATACGAAAAAAGTGTCT
>NW_013666356.1:158531-160438 GCF_000517525.1 Limulus polyphemus | reverse complement strand
AGAGCACAGATGGCCCATTTGTGTAGCTTTTGTGCTTAATTCAAATAAACAAAATAAATATGAAAATATTTAAAAAATAACTTTTCGATAAGGAAAATACCTTTTTCATCACTATAACTAATTAGCTACTTCTAAGTAGCTAAAATTAAAATTATAATTTTATTCAATATACCGGGACGGAAACACTAACTTCAAATAGCTGGGCTTATTTCGGCTTTCTTGTGTTATACTTGAATACATTTTCAAGAGAAGTGGAGGAGGTTGGGAGTATGAACTACATAAGAAATATTAAGGTAGGGCTTGTAGTTCTATTTAAAATCATTTTATTTAAAACCTTTTATTATTATTTCATTTCTTTTGTAAGGGCGGAGACTGGGAGGGGCATACAGTATAAATATTAGGGTGGTTTAATTTCATTTCTATTTAAGGAATTATAAAAAACTTTTAAGGGTAACTGCCTTCACATAACTCTCAGCAGACAGTGAAAGGCAGTAGGAGTTGAGACGTTGTGGGTGTAAGCACCCAACTACACACCCTTAATTGATTTTCTATGAATTATTGGCTAGTTGAAAATCAGCGTTTGGATTTTGTGTGGTAGATGGGATATCCCCAACGCATTTGGGAGCTATTACCACAGACAATATCCATTATGACTTTAAAGTAACGACTAGGATTTACAATGGATTTTACAAAAAAAATCTTAATGTTTATTTTATATTAAATTAATTCGAAGTAGTGTAAAATTCTTTAAAAACTGATTTTTCGAGTATCTTTCTGCGTGAGCTACCTAACTGAAACAGTAAAAACTGACCGATGTTTGAAATACAAATTCATTAAAATCAAACGTAATTTGTGCTAAATGTTAAGTACACAAAAACCTCAATTATTACAGTTCTGTTAGATGGCATGTGTGCTAATTGTTAAGTACCGTAGGTTATGAACTAAAGATTGCCATTCGGGAAAGATCTAATTGCGTGCATAGTTATGTGCTATTATACCAGCTAGGGAATTTTGTTCTCTTCTTTACCGGTAATAGCCTTTGAAGAATTCGGCCTTGAAACGTCTTTTAGACCTATCTATTCTTCGTCTTGTTATTTTTTGGAACACAATTAGTAATTATACAACCACTAAGTATTTTTGTTCAAGCGTAATTAGCCTTGACAATAACTTTTTCGGAATTCAATAAAGCGTAGCGCTATCCAGTAACATCTCTATATCAACAAGTTGATGGGCGCTTTATTTCTGTAGGCACGTCACCCTTAGTAGAAAGAAACACATGTAGTACTAGCATAACAAACGCAGAGATCATGTCTGATTGAAAATCTTAGGCTTAGTATCATAATATACGATACTGAGATCATGTCTGATTGAAAATCTTAGGCTTAGTATCATAATATACAATACTGAGATCATTTCTGATTGAAAATCTTAGGTTTAGTATCATAATATACAATACTGTATTAAGATTAGGACGACACTTATGTAAGTTTTCACACAGGTATATTAATGAAATGTAGTCAATGTTTGATAGTACACAATAAATATTTAAAGATGAGACTTTCGCCATTCTTAAAATACAATAAAAATAAAATATAATAACATGAGACTGGAAACAATCTCGTACACTCAAAATGTTTCAACGTCTTACTGTGTGTCACGTGCCCATTCCTAATGATGACGCAGTAAGAAGTCGAAACATGTAGACTATGTGAGACTGGGAACAGTCTCACAGTATTTTATTTTTAAACAGTAAAATCATTAAGTACAACGATTTTTTATTATATTTAGAGACTAGGAACGGTCTCATCTTTAAATATTTATTGTGTACTATCAAACGTTGGCTTTATTTCTTCAATACATTTGTATACAACACTGTATCTACCGCTGGATTTGTTTGTTTGTTTTTT
>NW_013666356.1:144101-157531 GCF_000517525.1 Limulus polyphemus | reverse complement strand
CACCGCCAATACTTGGGCTACTTTTTTACCAACGAATAGTGGGATTGACCGTTACATTATAACGCCCCCACGGCTGAAAGTGCGAGCATGTTTGATGGGACGGAAATTCGAACCCGCGACCCGCGCTGGATTATAACAACATAACAGCATATCTTATTTTGTAGATACAATATTTATTTATTGCAGTTTGTCTGAGTACAGTGTAGATATATCAATTAGTTTTGTATGATTGATTGTTTCTATTATACTTATACTTATTAAACTTGTTATTTTACTGGGTAAATGTGACTTGATATTATACTAGGGTTATAACTATAATACCATAAAATTAGAAAACTAAATAAAAACAAAGTTATAAGCAATTTGATATCCCCCAACATCGTACATCGATAAATATCTCTGAAAAGTATCCGATATGATCGGATGAAAAAAATCCTGTGAAGGAGTAGTTGTAACTGATTACATCATTTGTTTCAAAAGTTCTTGAGTAATAAACAATCATTACATAAAAGTCTCTGCAAGCGTGACAAAAGGAAAGAGATTCATGTAAAATTTCTAAACCTGAGAAAAATAAAGGTTTATTTAACTTTACACAAAATGCCCCAAACCTTTCCTTTTGGGAAATTCAGGCGTTGTAAAGTAGGTTCACATTATAACTTTATACTCGCAAAAAGAGATACAACGTTCTTTAAAACATGTTAGAATTTGATTTCTTCTCCTGAGTATCGTAGTATCAGTGTCATGTTAGCCCCACAACTAAGGTGATACTTACAGTGAACAACGTTTTATCAAGGATGTTAAGTTACCGAATTCATACACAGGAAAAGATGCTAAATATTCACTCGAAAGTTATCTGCTTTATTCTAAAACAAACTTAGTTCAGCGTACCAAAATGTTTATTATTTGAGTAGGTTAAATTTGGTCGTTTGTACTTTAGCACAAAGCAACACAATATGCTATCTGCGCTCTGCCCACCATGGGTATCGAAACCTGGTTTCTAGCGTTGTAAGTCCGCAGACATAACACTGTGCCACTGGGGGCCGTTTTAAAATGATTTTCAATAAGCAGATAAGAAAAACACGTCACAACCACAACTAATAAAAAGTCGCTGGTGGAATGGAATGTATCAGAAATGTATTTTGACATTATTTTGCGTTTTTTAGGTAGTGTGATGTTATCGAAAATTAATCGCTCTTTGAAAGGGTAGGTAACATTCTTTTTCAACGCCAAAGTTCTTACACTCAAATCC
Source organism: Limulus polyphemus (assembly GCF_000517525.1). Taxonomy (NCBI): domain Eukaryota; kingdom Metazoa; phylum Arthropoda; class Merostomata; order Xiphosura; family Limulidae; genus Limulus; species Limulus polyphemus. The sequence goes on along the minus strand of NW_013666356.1, from coordinate 156,282 downwards.
TAGTGAAGTGTTCAAATTGAAAATTTAGTATTTCGAAGACATTGATATCCCTTTACGTAATGTCATTGAAAAACAAAGGAATATGGATAACTTGGAGCACCAGGACCATTGAGATGAGACCTGCAACGAGTCGTACTTCACCCATAGTAAGCAAGGTGCGGCGTCTTGTAACAAGGGATAAACCACGAATAGAAAGCTTAGCTATCCACGTGCCCCAGGCAATAGTGCACATCTTAGTCAAGAACGATCTCTGTCTTGAAAAGCAACACAAGCTGCTTTAACGACATATCGTTTCAACCGTCGTAACCTCAAGCAGCTAGAGAAAGAAACGGGGATTCAAGCTATTTCTTTTTTCAAGTCGCTAGAAGCAGCGCTTATGGATTTTTTTTGTGATACAATTGTTGAAACGAGCACTGGGAAAGCGTCGTTCACGTAAAGCATACAGAGAGGAGTGGTGTATGGACATGGCAGCTTTAAGACAGAGACTTTTAGAATGAAACTATACTACAGGGTTATTGTCAAGATGCACTGTCGTCAGTAAGGGCATGACAGGACGTAGCGACGAAGAGAGTAAAGACGCGGTGAGGCTCCAAACTAACACAAAATATGTTTGAAAATTGAAGTGATTAGTGTTTGCGGAAGTATTCAATAGAAATTATTTCATATAATCAAAACAAACTAAAGCTACAAGTCTTACTAAATTGCATAGTGTACGCACCTTACGCATACCGATACATATGTAACATGATATCATATACATAAAAAAGACAACCAAGTGGAAACCTTATGTTCAGTTTTAATGTCGAATTGTTTATTTATTATTGACTGTAATATAACCCAGCTCTGGACGTAATACTAGCAAGTATTTCGAGTTGTTTCCAGGCCATGATATACTGGTATTGTTACACAATTTCTACTGTTATAATTGTTGAAATATCAGTCAGGCAATAGAGAGGAAGTTAATAAATGCATTAATGATAGAGCCTTCTATAACCTTAAAAAACATTTCATTTCTATGACCGAATCAACTTGGAAAAACACCCAGAGATGATCTACAGTTTCGAAGATTTTTGCTTCGCGAAGAAACTGCCAGAAAAAGATGGCTACCGTGAAATATTACTGCATCAGAAGTAACAAATTTACACTTTTTGGTGGCGAAATTTCTGCAATAAAAAATAATCATTTTAGGTGATTAACTATGAATACTTCGTATTCAGAAACCAATGTTCCAATCCTAGATATCACGGAACACTATATCAAATTCCTAAACATATTTGCAAGCACCTAACTTTATACATAAATAACACACACTTTTGAAATGATGGGCTGGTCCTTTCTTACATCTGAGATAATATGGTTTTAGTTAATGTACTCCATATAAATAGGCCCTTATGAAAATATTGTCATAAAGTAGTCTATTATAGTCAAAGAACATTTATATTGTTTATAGTTAAATTTGGGGATTGTGTTATAGCGTATTGATATTCCAAAACTTAAAATCGTTTTGAGATATGTCGCTACTTGCTATTCTTGTGTGTTAACATATATATGACCCATATATGCAACTACCAATTAGTTCTGAATGTTCCTCAGATTGGTTAAAATAAATCCAAATTAGTCTATTATAAGGTCATTTGCTATAAATATACATATATTTATGTCTAATCCTCTTACCTCAACTTCTATAGTTTAGTAGGGTATCTAATTATAAGAAAAGAAATATATTAAAAAACGCCTGGGTTAGGGGTTTTAGGGGAGCACATTAAACACTTCGATGAGAAAATACCTTGAAAAAAGTGCTTTAAATGCTGTCATTGTTGTAGCTATCGAAATAATACACTGTATCCCACTTGCTTGCAGTTAATTAGTTTCAGGTTATTACTTTTTGGAACAAGAGAACAAAATTAACTATAAAGTATGACATTATAACAGAAGAATATAAAGAGTGTCCGAAAATTCTGGAACCATAGGCACTTCAACGAATTTTACAGAATGTGTTGCACATGCTGTCCTTGTAATTCGAAACAAGTTTGGAGACGGCATTTCCATTCTATTTGAACACTGAGAAGCATGTTCATGTCATTCTCGATGGTCCGACACTTGGCGCGAATCCGTTGTTTCAGATATCCGGTGTTCCTGATCTTCCCAACAGCACTGTGAGTGATGATTTTCTCTTCCTCTCTTTGGATGTCGTGCATTAAATTCGACAGCTACCTTCCCCTCAGACCAGCCTTCTCTGCCACACAGCCAGATTAACTCCACCTTCTCATGCTTTGACAGCGCCATAATCAATCACGCATCTGAATTAAAGAAAAGCTACAAATCACCTATGGTTCCAGACTTTTCGGACACCTTGTATTAAATGTTATATTTTCAGCGTTTTATGTAAATAGTAGCAACACTCTTAGATTTATGGGGTTTTATGTCCTATAGACTTTTTTCTTCGTGCACTCTATACTTATATTGATATATGACAGATAGAGGCTTGGTCTTCTAATTTGTGTGTACTGATGAGAGATGGAATCTATAATATATCCAAGATGTGTAGCAAATCCAAGAAAAGATTGAACTTCGCTATTCTACGTCACCGAATTTTCTCATTTTAGCGGTAAGAAAAAATACACCATCATCTAAACAGGATATCCATGTGTGTTTTTGGTCTACAAGTTCCTTAACTAAGGATGATCTTTACTAAAGTCCTCATTATTCATTGCGAGTTTTATGTATTTCCACTTCACCTGAAATACAAGAACAGCTCAACTGTTGTTTGCAACAGGTAGCACTGATGTTATCATTCAGTTCTTACAATAATACACCTGTATTTAGTTTTGAATTAAGAATTAGGATACTCCATTGGTGTAGTTTATGGGTGTAAAAGATGTCTACATTAGATCAGCACGTGGGTTATGACAGCACGAAGTTTTTAGGGTTTCTACTTTTGCACGTTCTGAGGTTAAGGATCAAAATGATTTTTCGCATGCAAGAATAATCAAACTACCTGCACTGAACGTAGATAATACAGGTAAAGCACAATTTCAAATATATTTCAATGGATGCCTGAATATAATAACCAGATTAATAAAACCTGGAAAATTCAATTAAGAATTACTTGGTTTTTATATTTGCACAAATATTGATCGATTTCAAAGTTTTGTATTAATTATATGCCACACATAAGAAATGTTGTCATTTCACTCAGTTTCTATTTCAGAGGTGAATCTTGAATAAATCGTATGCAAAAACAAAAAAAACTAATTTAATTGGTGCTTATGGTAAAGATACTAAAACTATCTGCCACCGTTCCTAATTTTGAACTACTAATCAAAGAGAAGTCAGCAGCCCACATTAAGGGTTTGACTGTTACTCTGATATCCAGAGCTTAAAATGAGGAGAATATTTTGTGGTATCGCAAGAATTCTAATCCGGCTCACCAATTTTGAAATACAGAGCTACACCACAGATCCAGTCACCAGTCAGCGAAATATGTACTAATAAACAATGAAAAAAAAAGAAAAATATGTTTTATATCTCTGTTGGAGTCTATCGACAAAAACAAATCATGATATCAGTGAAGGATGACTTGAAATATCATTATACGATCAGATAAAATTTATAGTTATAAGTTAATTATATGTATAAAGTATATAAAAGCACGTTATGTTCATTAATGCCAAAATATTGTTATTATTGTTAGTTTTACAATATACGTTATTGTGTTAAATGTGATCTACGTGCTTTCATATGATAGTGCATTTTGGAAATAACAAAGTTTTAGAACTGAGAAATATTAGTTCACGTTAGAAAATGAGGGCAGCAAATGTTTCGATCGTTGTTGTTATTATTTAGCACACAGCTACACAATGGGATATCTGCCCTCTGTCTACCGCAGGGAATCGAACCCGGGTTTTAGCATTGTAAATTCTGAAACTTACCGCTGACCATCGGAGAAGGATTATTGGCCCTCAATCTGTCCAATTTTGCTAAAATAATTCAAAATTAATATCTTCTTAGTCAAGAAATTTAATCCAGCTAGTAGAAGAGATAATGAGTTATTTTATTGAGAACATACTTTGAAGTTTGATGATGTAAGCCACTAGACTATATTTGTTTGATAACAAACAAAACTTGAATCATAAAATATAACTTGAAACTAGTTCAGCCAATTTTATATAAAAGTGGTTTACTGAGAATTCATGTCGCCTTTCTTAGCTGTTTATATACTTTTTAACAGATCTAATTTAAAAAAAATAATCTGTAAACAGTTTCCCATTGGATGTGAAATAAATTTAAATATGCAATTTCTTTTAGGGCTGAAATGAGAACTATTATTTAGCATTTCAGTGCCAAGAAAATATTGTTAAAAATTCTCCGTTTCACATGTACACATAGTAAAAAAGTGACTATAATATTAACAAGACATCTTTTCAGTGTGTTACGTCTCCAGTTTTTATATAATAACAAACTTCAAATCGCTGTTTTTTCTTTTTAACTGCAGTTGTGTTACACTGAAGAGAAAGTGTAACAACACATAATACACACACACATGCACATATACATACATACACACAATATATATATGCTATACCACCACACTTCCCGATTGTTTTTTAAAGCTTTTGTTAATCTTGATATATTGCTTTATGAGCTTACGCATGTTGAGTATATAGCAAATGTAAAAACTTATGACCAAGGAACTACAACATTTCTGGTACAACGTATTAATCTATGCTAACGCCCTTAGTAATTATGATTTGTTTGTTTGTTTGTAAATAAGCACAAAGCTATCTGTGCTCTGCTCACCACGGGTATCGAAATCCGGATTCTAGCGTTGTAAGTCCGCAGACATACCGCTGTGCCACTGGGGGTCATTAATTATGAACATTGATGTGATTGCGAGATGATCTGCTTGACTCTCATTTACCTAAGTACCAACATTTTTCAATGCTCTGGCTGACTTATTGAAATTCCAGTTTCCTATTTCCAAGTTGCTCTATCTTGACGCAAGCAAACAGATTTTCAAATTCTTTGAAGAACCAAACATTAAAATATGCTGAGACGCATTTTTGCTATAATTATCTCAAAAGTTGTGACCAATCATTATTTAAACGCCCTCTATCTTTTTCCTCTGTTTTATATTTCATTCTTCCTTGATTTTACCTTTCTATTTGTAGATCAAAAAATTATTTCCTGCAGTAGATTCAATGATAGCATTTGATGTTTACAGCTACCATTTTGTTATCTGATCACTTACTAAATTTCCTTGGAAAACACATTTTTAATATGCATTAAAACTTCAGAAGCCACCCCAGAGATAAGATATTCAAATTAATACACTAGGCACTTAAAAAGTTACCGAATTTTTGGATGAGTTACCCAGTATCTTTGGAATGAAATTATTCGCCTGAAATTTCTAGATAGTGCAGGTCACTCCATTTTTGGACACCTAACTTGCGATTTTACCTGAAAATAAATATACGTCAAAATGAAATTATATTGTATTTAAGACTTTTGGATGATTTTTAAATCCATATAGTTACACACAGCTTATATTAAAAAAAGGTAGGTTAAGAAGTTATGAAACTGAAAATGTAAACATACTTTACATACTTAATTAAAAAAATACCGCTAATTCTAACAAATTTAGGTAACTTCGTTGTTATTCATGACAAGATTTAAGGCTTCCCGCGTAATAAAAATATTACTTATACCAAAAAGGAAAAAAAAGTACTGTACGTTAAGAATATGTGAGTGGATAAGCATTGCCGTAAATGGATATTTTTCAATTATTTTGGGAAAAGACATTTATAGGGACATTTCCGTTTTGGGAAGTTGATTTTGTATTATCAAAGTCACGAACTTAGCAGGGGGAGGACTAGCGATACTTAGCTTCCAAAGTTTCAAGAGAAGATAATGATCTGTTGTGCAAAGAAATACAATGTTTTCTGGTTATTGCTCGGGGCATATTAGAAATTTTCCTTGAAAAGACATGACTGGAATAATATGAAAGAAATGACATATGAATATACAAATTGATAATATAATATCTTAGTAGTAAAATATACAAAAAAAAAGAGACAGAATATGATGAATGCGATAGTGGGATACGCTGTGTCTAAGTAACGCAGAAGCAGCAAAACGAAATGGTTTCTTTAATAACTACAACAACAAAATCAACAGAGTGTGTCAGATACAATTATCCTTACTGCTTGAGTGATTGTGAAAGAAATTTTTATTTGATTTACACGCTGAGGAATTTAGCGTCGACGAAAAGGGCAGCCTATTCTTCCTCTACTTATCCTCCGTCTATCGCGGTATATTTGTCAGCGCCCAGTCTAGGTAGCTTAGCGCCGTCCCTAATTCCGAACCACCGACCAGGAATACAACCGGACGGCAGATAACATTTTTTATTTTTACTTTATTATTATTTATTATTGCCTATCTTTTTTTTTTTTTACATTATGTACACCAATCGAGAGAAGATAATTTTAAAACTATTATTTCTACTGCTATTACGCACTTGAGGAGTTTGACACCGGTCTTGGCACAGGCTCTCCTCGCTCTAACAATCTCCTCAAGGTGCTTCTAGTAATAAAATCGTCTAGTACAATTTAATTTAAGTAGCATCTGTCCTTTTCACTTTTTAAAAAGGGAATTTACCAAGTTAAAATTCCTGTTTTTTTTTCTAATTCACTTACTATTATACATTCAGTATTATATATTATACGTTAATGGTGTTATAATGATATAATAAATAATACGATATTTCTTATTAATAAAATATATAGAAATTTATTAATTGTTTAGAAGGTCTGTTGTTAAGGTAACTATCGTTCAGGAAAGCTAAAAATACAAAAATGTGGAAGTTTGGATATGCATTGCTAGGCCTGTTGTTGCCACTAGCTGTAACTACAGTGACAATAAGCGTGTAATTTTAAACGTATAAAATCCAAACTAATCTAATAACAAATGAACAAACAAAATACTTATCCGTATCAAACTGAATGTATTGATGTGAATAACGTACTCCAAGATTTATTAATAATACAATAAACACAATACTTTTATATTCGAATAATTATTTTTATTTTTCGTTTGTTTTTTATTTTTATTTTACAACCACTGAATTCAACGATATAACGAATAACAAGCTAAATAACACAAGATAGATTACTATAGGCAGTTGAAATTGATAATAAGTCAAGTAAACACCTGAAAACACAGAATGGTTTGATAAGATCATTTCATTGTGCTGTATATATGAATACCTTTCATGTTATGATACATAGTCAATTATATTAAGTCAAATTTGTCTGTAAAAATTAAAGTGTTGTATTGAAAATACGTATTGCCAAACGTTATGCGAATGGTTGCATATATTTATATTTCATACATTAGAACTTTAATTTCAATCCTTTTAAAAATTTCTGAATTTTGCAAATCAAGTAGAAATTCAAAATTATGAAATGCCCATGTTTTGGCGTAATTGTTATATTTTTATTTATAAAATATTACTTTAAAAATAACTAATAAAATAAAAATCTACTTCATCAAATAGAATCTTACTGTCAATGTTTTGCATATTTTATTTCGATAGATTATACAGCAACTGTTTTAAAATGTGGACATATAATCTTGTTATCTTCAAAGACCGAGAAATACATATATCTTGTTTTGAAGTGAGAATGACGTCACTCACGTGGGTAGCGCCTGCGTCCTGAGAAAAATGGAATTGTTGGTATTAGTATATAATGTCATGTTTTCTCAGCCTGGAATAAGAAAATATTTCAGCCAACATTTTGTCGTTGGGTCTTCATCATGGTTAAATAGTACAAGGAAATAAAATAAAACATTTTTTATTATTATCTGACGATTAAAGGTCAATTTTTATAGCTTTATTACCAAAATATCTAAATCACTTTTGACAAACAATAATATACTTTGTATGTAGCTTTAACAGAGAAAAAAAAAGCTACTGAACATTGATCAAAAACGAAGCACAAGATAAACTATAGCATATAATAGTTTGATGACGAGGGACCCACTTTGAGACTAATAATGGTTGGAGACGGCTTGAATGGGTAATGAAGAAAAACTTTAATATAAGTTTAATATAACAGCAAATGTACAACGTTTCGATAAGGTTTTCTCCAACCATTATATAATAGTTTGTTTGACTACTAAGATAAAACTTCACGGATATCATTGCTAAAGTGAAATCTATTTTCGTGTACAAATTATCTCAATAGATAATGTCAAATAGACTCCAGTATTTACTGATAAATTGTATGGAAATGTTTTGAAACCTATTAAATAAAGTCATTGAAATTTTACATCACTGTAAAACTGATACTAATTTTAACAATTCTTTATTTCTTAACCCTCTATGAATTTCTTGTAAGTACAAAGGAGAATCATCAATAGCCGCGGTACTTGAAATTCCTTTGAGCACGGTTAGAGTAAATTAATCTATGAGACCTTTTTTTTTCCTTTTTATTAGCTACATTTTTGTGCGCCAGCAATACCAGACGTGGGGCGCGCGTATACCCGATTCGATTGTATTACTCACCAGGATCTCTACGACTACCTTCAAATTGAAATTCTTTTAGGCAGGATTAGAGTAAATTAATCTATGAGACCTTGGGCATGGTAAGATACGTCAATCGGAAGGGTTTTGACCTCCTGAGTTCAAAACTGTAATTAGATCTCAAATCGATCAAGAGATGACGGAGCTATGAGCTAAAAGTTTGTACTTAAAAAAACAAACAAAATAAACTCGGAGCCATTCCATGCATGCGCCTGTGTGCTGCGGCGAAAAATATAATACCATCCCGAAGTGTATCAACAAGACCTTTCGCTCAATGCCAGAACTTATCAGGTCAGGTGTGTATGTAATATACAAAAACCTGGGCCGAAACGCTATTTATATCAGTCATCGCTACGCCGGCATATGGCGCAATAAGTTACAATAATTGTCAGGAATATTTGTTTGTTCATCATGTCTTGTATGTTTTAAACAACACTAATTTACTTTGTTTACTGCAGAATTTTCATAATAGCAACTACTTTTGCATCTTGTATTTTTAGGTTATCTTTGTGAAAAACGACAAGAACAAAAAAAAACATTTCCATGCGTTCACGTTTCAAAGTGTTAAATGATAAATTTTTCAATCTGTTTAGAATTTGTTGTAATTTTTCACTTTGTTCATTAAGAGAGGTAAGAAAAGACAAGGATATCAGAAAGGTATAATTGTTTTTCGTTGTTGTTGTTTTTTCCCCTTCTTCATTCGAATATTTTCTAGGTTTCTGTTAAAAGTTTTAACCTCAATAATTTGTACACATTCTTTCATTTTTATAAAGACAATAGGAACTTGCTCTTATTTAATTATATATTTACTGATAAAACTTCCAACTTAGCTTAAAACTCAAACCATTAAATAAACTTTTTCCTTCTAACGCATTCATTAGGAAAAATAAGTTCACTTTGCGCTTAAAGTATTGTAAATCTTAAGTTAACTGTGCGCTTAAAGTACTATAAAGCTTAAGTTCACTGTGCGCTTAAAGTATTGTAAATCTTAAGTTCACTGTGCGCTTAAAGTACTGTAAATATTAAGTTCACTGTGCGCTTAAAGTATTGTAAATCGTAAGTTCACTGTCCGCTTTAAAGTACTGTAAATCTTTAGTTCACTGTGCGCTTAAAGTACTATAAAGCTTAAGTTCACTGTGCGCTTAAAGTATTGTGAATCTTAAGTTCACTGTGTGCTTAAAGTACTGTAAATATTAAGTTCACTGTGCGCTTACAGTATTGTAAATCTTTAGTTCACTGTGCGCTTAAAGTACTATAAAGCTTAAGTTCATTGTGCGCTTAAAGTATTGTAAATCTTAAGTTAAGTGTGCGCTTAAAGTACTATAAAGCTTAAGTTCACTGTGCGCTTAAAGTATTGTGAATCTTAAGTTCACTGTGTGCTTAAAGTACTGTAAATATTAAGTTCACTGTGCGCTTAAAGTATTGTAAATCGTAAGTTCACTGTCCGCTTTAAAGTACTGTAAATCTTTAGTTCACTGTGCACTTAAAGTAGTGTAAATCTTTAGTTTACTGTGCGCTTAAAGTATTGTAAATCTGTTTTCGTCCGTTTAGTACAAAACTTTAAGTATGTTTTGTGGGTTTATATTCTAGTTCCTCTCTTGTTACGTTTGTCATTGAATTCTTTTTATATTTATTGCCATAAGTACCTCTCAGTTATGATCTGCGTTATTGAGACCATTACCTACTTTTCACTTAGATATCCTTGTAGTTTCCATCTGTGTTGCTACAATTACCTGTTAATTTTAACCCGTAAGACTGTTTTGTGGGTTTATATACTATTTACTCTCTTGTTACGTTTGTCATTAATCTGTATTGCTACTATAACCTCTTACTTTCAATCTGCTTGGTTAAGATCACCTTCGACTTTTGATCTAGATATTCTTGTAGGCTTCATTTGTGATGCTTTGATAACTTCTTAGCTTTTCATCTGAATTGGTGCAATACTCTTACAATTTGCACGTATGTAATAGTTTTCACAAACTCTAATTATAGTTTCAATTTGTGAAGCTATAATATCCCAATTTAGGAGAGACAGAATAGAGGGAAAGCAGCTAGTCAACACAACTCACCGCCAACTCACGGGCTACTCTTTACTAACGAAAAGTGGAATTGATTGTCACATAATAACGGTAGAAAGGACGAGAATGTTCGGTGACAGGATTCGAATGTGGAAGCCGCAGATTGCAAGTCGAGCACCATAACTATTAGGCAATGCCAGGCTATAAAATGTCATACATCAGTACATACGAATATCTAGCAATTACTTACAATATATCATGATTTATTCGTAATAGTTTCGAAACAAATTATGTACAACTAATTAATATTTGAAAATGATTTATACTTCATTTTTTCCATTCATAAAAAATAGTACTCTTAAATGTGTATATAATATTCTATTTAAAAAATGCGTATACAGCACTTAAAACTATAATTATAGTTGCTAAAGTTTCATTCGGCTTCATGACATCTAAAAACTCGATAGTATGAATTTTTATACATGAATTATGGGAACATGACACACCAATAGCAAAATTTAAGGAAACATTTCAGAAATGTAACATTCGTACGAAATATTCTTTTTTTTCTTTTTCTCTCGTACTATATAGTGCAGACTGGAATATATTATACTTTTTTAGTGAATAAACGACATCTATAAATTTTTGTTCTTGTAAGTTCTAATCCTATGTATAGTATATTACAAGCTTTAAAACCTCCAGGCTCCATGTTTAAGGGTTTGTTGTCTTAAAAGCCCCCCCAGTGGCACAGCGGCATGTCTGCGGACTTACAACGCTAGAATCCGGGTTTCGATACCCGTGGTGGGCAGAGCACAGATAGCCCATTGTGTAGCTTTGTGCTTAATTACAAACAAACAAATAAACAATTATTGTCTTAATAATACTTTAATCGGTAAGAAAGGACTGGCGACATTCCATACCAGTTTGGTTAAAAGTGTTAATATTTCTCTACTCCTCTTCCTACCATTAAAAAAACCCCTCTAGTTTGAGGGCTTATAACACTAAAAATCGAGTTTCGATACTCGTGGCGAACAGCACACGGATAACCCACTGTGTAGCTTTGCACTTAACAAACAAACAAACCGGATGTCAGAAGTAACTCAACGGAAAGTCTGCGTGCTTGTAACCCTAAAAATCGGGTTTCGATATCCTTAGTGGGCACAACACAGTTAGCCTATTTGTAGCTTTGCGCTTAACAACAAACAAAACAAAAAGAGGACTTCTACACATTGTTGTCAAATATCGTATTACTTAGCTAACTATATTTGACAACAATGTGTAGAAGTCCCGTATTACTTAGCTAACTGGACTTCTACACATTGTTGTCAAATATCGTATTACTCAGCTAACTGGACTTCTACACATTGTTGTCAAATATCGTATTACTTAGCTAACTGGACTTCTACACATTGTTGTCAAATATCGTATTACTTAGCTAACTGGACTTCTACACATTGTTGTCAAATATCGTATTACTTAGCTACCTGGACTTCTACACATTGTTGTCAAATATCGTATTACTTAGCTAACTGGACCTCTACACATTGTTGTCAAATATCGTATTACTTAGCTAACTGGA
>NW_013666356.1:135386-143161 GCF_000517525.1 Limulus polyphemus | reverse complement strand
TCTAAAGTATTGAAATAACAAAAAATTAAAACAATATATTTCTTGAATGTCATTTCTGATTCACGTCGTTGGCGCGGTGTTCTTATTTTTATTGTATTATATGTATCGAAGCCCAATTTTTACCATTAAAAGTTCTTATTCTTATTACTATGCCACCGAGGGGCACAATTATCCAGAGTTGGGTTCTTTGTTATATAAAAGAACGAAGAAAAATAATTCACACAGATTATAATCGACTAAAATTGTATATAATTTTTTTACGTAAAAACAATTTACTTTTTCACTGATTTTTGTTTTTTCTTTGGTCCCGAGAGAAAAGATAAAGGAATAACTAAACGTATAGAAACTACTTAATTTTTATGAAGAAAATAATAGAGAACTATATAATGGAGTAAGCATCTTTTCTACAAAGGGAGCGATTGTGTTTCCGTCCCTAATTTAGCAGTGATAAACTACAGGGAAGGCAGCTATTCAACACTACCCACAGCCAACTCTTGGGCTACTCTTTTATAAGCGAATATTGGGATTGATCGTCCCATTATAACGTCCCCACGGCTGAAAGGGCGAGCATGTTTGGTGGGACGGGGATTCGAACCTGCGACCCTCAGATTGCGAGTCGAGCGCTTAACCACCAGGCTATGCCAGGACATTCAATTATAGAACAGAGTAGTTTAATCAGCGTCAACTATTGTTTATTATCTAGACTGTTTGACAAAGAGTCTTACATAAAGTTCGAAGTCAGAAATGTACTTCTAGCGTAGATAGCCCTCGTGTAGCTTTACGCGAAATTCGAAACAAACCAAACTGAATTTACCCAAGAATATTCCTACAACTGATAAGAATGATATATCATCAAAATCATTAAATAAGAATGAACGGTATCAAAAAGATATGTAAATTCCTACTCTTCCCTTCTCGTAAAAAATATTTCCTATATACATCTGCTTTATTTAATCGCAGGTCTTTCCTCACATTCTTCCAAAATGATGAGTTAAGTTTTTCAGCTTACCACGTGTCCAAAGAGTTACCAGAGAAGTTTTGCTTTCATAACAATCCATGAATCTTATGGCATCTTGTTGAAAGTCCAGTCCGATTTCACTCATACGAATAGCTTCAGTACCACGGCAATATACTATCAAAAAGTAAATCCACCCTTCGGAAGTGCAATAAGATATCATGTTCATTCATACTGATATCTTATCATACGATAATTGAACCGCCCCCGAAATGGTGGCATTCCGTGTTGTTACGCTGAATATATCCTTAATCTCATAAAGTCTTTTTTCTGGCCTGCAGGTCACCATGTCACAGAATAGCTGTTTTGATAGAAACGTCACTGGATGTCTGCACTCTTCACGGATAAGTTACGTTTCCTGATCCACCTTGGATCAACAAGTTTGTGTATGGAGAGGCAGCTCACGAAGTCTGTTTCTTACTGACTAGCTACTGTTAATCACTGTATTTGCTGTCTTAAAGTCTGTTTTGAGCACCAGCATTTTGCTAACTGTTCCTTTTAGCTATGAAATTATGTGTCATAGCTGGCGTTCAAGAATCTTATTCAGGCTATCTTATGTACAAACTAGTTGTCTAACAGTGTCCATAAATTTCCCATTCCAGACCTGGATACACCAGGATGTTTCTTTTCTGATTTTTAAACATTTAGAAGCTCTGACAGTCTGTATTTCTATCGTAAACCTCGGACTGCTACCATCAGGTAATTTATCATAACAATTATATGTGTAAAAAACAGCTAAGATTAAAGTAACTACTTACAAATCCCGTCGGAAAATATTAGGATTGGGATTACTATCTTTCTAAGGAAGGTATCACGTGCAAATAGCGCTGAAATCTATATATTATTATTATTACAACAGGACATGGAACGCGTGTGCGTCTTAATAATACATAGATTTTTAGATTTCCATTGAAATGTAATTTTTCAATATATATCAAATTGTCATCCCTTTAATTTGTTGGCGTAGCGTATATATCAAAGAGAATATATATATAAAGAATGTAGAGATCAAATTACACAACTATAGTCATACAGAACATTATTGAAAGAGCGCAGATACGCACATCTGTCTGAGTTTAAAGTTGTTGTTTTTTTCACAATAAAACTACCTTGGCACTTGAAATACTAGTTTAAAGTAGACGTTGTTTTTTTGCTGTAACTTGCCAAGTGGAAACTTAAAAACATACTGTTTGATTCCAATCTCTCTTGACTTGCCGGCATCTGGTAAAGACTAAGCCTATATTAGACAGACAAGACTAGAACCGGAAAATTAAAAAAATAAATGTTTTATTGGTAAATATATCAAGAATACAGTGGTATTGCAGAGAAATTTACAGATAAAATAATTATGGAAGAGAACAACGAGTCACCTGGAAAAAATAGAGCATAAAATTATATAAAATTGTTCAATTTTGTGTTAGCGATAAGATATTTTATTATTATTATTATTTTGTGAGTAAATTATTCCCTGACTATTGGAGCAGCTTTCTTTGCATTTTAAAGATAGCCAATGAGAATGTGCGACAAAATTACCCCCTTCGTGATAGATAAAAACTACTGGGTTGGTTCAAAAATTGCCAATATTATATATTTTCAGTCTAGTTTTATCTATTTTACGTCACGCTAAAAATCGAGTTTCGATACCTGGGGGTAGGCACAGCACAAGTAACCTATTTATAATATTTTGACTTTTTCCCATAACAAATTAATTGAATTAGGATTGCTCTCATGTGATATATGATATATATATATTTCTAAAATAACCTATTTATTTGCAATGTGTATGTGGCCTGTAAATGAAATGTGTTTACAAGACCGTGTAAATGTTTTCGGATAATTAGGTACGTCGTAACATACGGTAACTAGTTTTAAGGAGAAAAGTTTATATCTTAAATGTAATTAGGGATGATTCAGTTATGAGAACTGATGTTTGGGTGTCGATAAATTTATTTACCGAGTATTCTGTTCACTTATTTCGTTATCTATGTTCGCCATATATCTCCGTGTGTCTTCTGATATTTTTACATTTATGTAACGGCAATAAAACAAGCTTAGAAAGTTTTATTTACTTATTTATTAAAACCAGCTAACTACCCTGGAGTGTTGGAGCTCATAAAATTAACCACAAAAAGTCATCACTGTGCGACTTATTAAAGTCAACCTAAAGGTGTCTCAGCGAATTTATTCGGCACCTGCCTAAATTTTATAATGAAACCAAGTATGAGATATTCATGAAAAATATGAACTACTTATCTTGTTCAAAGTGCCATCACTGACTTTGGGCAATAAAACGAGATCAACAGCAGGTTTATCGACAGTGTTTCTGAAAGTGAGTTTCGTAATATTATGACCTTCTACTTCAATACTTATTGCAAGGCTCTCTAAAATTTAGTCTGATTTTTATATACTTATTACATTAAAAAGCTCAAAGAATTAGATTATACAACTGAAACCAGCTTGTCTTGCCAGATTACGATTTCAACATTTTTGCTCTGTTTTAAGTTTCTGTTCATTTTATTGCTGGCAACTTTGGAGCAAAAAAAACATAACATGCTATATGTTTCTTCCAAACTTTAAGCATGTAATGCTCTTATTACTATACAGCGTTCGGTAGATTTTCATGAATTATTTTTGAACAGAATAAGTTATTTATGGCCATCTGTCCCGTGTTTCAGCAATAGGCTTGAGATGTATAAAGGTAAGATTCAGAGTTCGATCCCAGAAGTGGACATAGTGCGGTCATATTGTGCAACTTTGCACTTAGAACTATTTTCGCTCAATTCAACTATATATTTGTTGCAAATAAGCTTAGAAGTGTAAAACAACGACACATATATTATTTGCTCCTTATTAGTTCCTTTATTTACCTCTTTGTTTGTAGTTATAAGTTTTATGTTTGGAAGGCTTGGCTTCTCCTGAATATGATAGTTCCATCGATAAGTTTGGACGTGGAAGTAAACTGTTGGTTTTTAGATCATAATCGAAATACTGACATTGTATGTAGAATGTTTCAGAAATGTACAGAGTAATTAAATATCATATATTTAAGACAACGCACTAGTTATTAAGTTCAAACAAGTGTATGTAGTTTGGAGAAAAGCGGAAATGTCCTCTTTTATGTCAACCAACTTCAAATTAGAAATTATGAAGCTCTCACGAATATCTAAGTGTATCTTCCTCATTTCGCTTACGGCAGAAAAATGATCAGATTATACTTGCTTACATCACGCATTGATAACACACAGTGAGTTTTCCTTGTTCTTCTTCGTGGTGTTATCGTCAAGATCTTTCAGTTTGCTCTGCAAGAACATATAGACATGATGACCACAAACGAACGTTTACTCTGAGTAGCCCCCAGTGGCTCAGCGGTAAGTCTAAGGGCTTATAATGCTAAAAACCGGGTTCGATACTCGTAATAGCTGCAGTACAGATAGCTCATTGTGTAGCTTAGTTACACCTAAACATGTACTCCGAATAATTGCACCTTTCTTTGTTTATTCTGTACACATATAACTTGCACTTATTGCTAAACTCTGCTTATGAGAGTACTTAACTTTCTCTTAACACTGTGCAAAGATACAGTAATAGTCTGCTTATATAGAAGAAATCAAGTGCAACACCTGGAGATGGATAGCTTTGTTCAACCACAGTATCGTGAAGTATGTTATGAATATAACATATAATATGAATATCGTGAAGTATGTTAATTCTTAAAGTTTCTTACTCTTCCTTGTTTTGCAGGTACGTTAATGTGACTACTAACAGTTATCTAAGCCTGATTAATTTAAACTTGCTCCAAATTTGCCTTAAAATTCTCAGAACAAAATTAATTTTGACAGTTTAATGAGAAAAATCAAAAAGAAATAATACAGTTGACCATCTTCATAATTTATAAAGAAAACAGAAACGTCAGCGAAAGCTAAATATAAAGTACATAACCTTTTGTTGTTTTTATTTTTGGAGCAAAGCGACATAATAGACTATGTGCACTCTGTCCACCGCGGGAATCGAACCCAGTATTTTAGCATTATAACTCCGTACAGTTGCATATGACCCACGGGGTAACTTCTTTTTATATAATGACATGGACATTTAAAAAAAACATATTTAAGTATTTGGAAACATATTTGCATTTAAAAAGTTACAGCATCTATATTTTAAAGCAAAATCATATTAACAAAAAAAAAAAACAACGGGTGAGGCATAGAGGTCTGAATGTCACCCCCCACGTGATTCCCGGTTGCCCTAAGGATACACGCAAGGTTTGGTGACGATCGGTCCAGTGGTTTGCCAGTTTTAAGCGGACACACACGTATACGTTCACACAGACTTTTGTCAAATAATGGTTTAATTTTTATGCCACCTAGTGTTAAAGAACGATAATTCTAACTTAACGAGAAGTTCTAGTACTTATTCTAATACAACTTTTGGCATACAGGCCATTTTACTTTAATACTTTACTATTTCGTAAGGTCTGGTGATTAAATCGCTCGTCTCGCAAGTCTGCGGGTAGCAGGATCAAATCACTTCGCCAAACATGCTTGCCTTTTTAGCTTTGGTGGTGATATAATGTGACGGTCAATCCCACTTTTCATTGCTAAAGAGCAGCCCAAGAGCTGATGGTGAGTGGTATTGAATAGCTGTAGTCTATAAAGACGACTAACACAGATAACCCTCGAGTAGCTAACTTAAACAAGCAATTTGTATACTGAAATGACTTCTCAACTAAGCTTGTTAAGTGACATCTTGAGGTCAAAGGATGTGTTTTATTGCAATGACTTTCGGAAACAATTATCATAAAGATAAATTTAAAATACAGTTGTAGTCAGATATATTTGGAACTCGTCCGTAAAAATTTGCGATCAGAATATAGTTTTATTATGGGAAAATTTCAGAATTATATAAATTAAAGTCAATGGTCAAAAAGCACCATTCAATATCGATTAAAAATGTCATAAATTGACAGTAAAAGTACACACAACTTGTTTCATCGTTTTACTGGAATCCTAAATTTAAACAAATTGTGATTTTTCTTGCAACTTTGCTGTTATATTTTTAACCCCATATGCAGAATGTGGAGGCAAATACTAAGGAAATTGTAGATAAGTAATATTAGTTTCTTTATTAAGAAAGGTACTAGATTAGTTTGTTTGTTTTGGATTTCGCACAAAGCTACGCGCTAGCCGTCCCTAATTTAGCAGTAAAAGACTAGAGGGAGGGCAACTAGTCATCACCGCCAACTCTTGGGCTACTCTTTTACCAACGAATAGTGGGATTGATCGTCCCATTATAACGCCCTCCGCGGCTGAAAGGGGCGAACATGTTTGGTGGAATGGGGGATTCGAACCCGTAATCATCAGATCGAGAGTCGAGCGCCCAAGCCATGCCGGGTCCAGCTACATTAGTAACTTGTTTTCTAAGTAAGAATTTCCTCTTTATATTACAAACCTGTATTTTAATTTTTTACAATATCGAGTATTCTGTATTATTAAGATATGTAAATGTAACTTCAACTCTTCAAGACTGGAAACTAAAAATAAAATAAAATAAAAAGAATCGTCACATATCTCAGTACAAACTTGGAGATATATTTGTCTTTTAAATGTTTGTAAAGTCAATTGGAGTTTTAAAATAAGAAAAAAATCAATATTTTCAGAGATTGATTTTTTTTTTTATATTTAGGCCTAATATTTCACCATGACGACTTCTTCACATGCTTGTTTTACAATTACAAAGAAACTGTTAAAATAAAAAACGGTACAGGTTAAACAACATAGTTAAGCACAAAGCTACACAATGGGCTATCTGTGCTCTGCCCAGACGAGTATCGAAACCCAGTTTCTAGCGCTTTAAGTCCGCAGACATGCCGCTGTGCCACTGGGGGTAAAAATATTGTTGAGATACGTGAAGCAAGTTTCACTAAATTATCACCCGGGGCTGAATATTGTTAAAAGAGGAATATGAATAAAGGAACTCATTATCAAACATAAACAATGATTTAGAGTAAATAATAGTTGAGTCTTACATCTGCTCCATCATTTATAGGCCCGAAATGACCAGGTAGTTATGACGTTTGACTCACAATCTGAGGATTGTAGGTTCGAATCCCCGTCCCACCAAAGATGCTTGCCCTTTCAGCCGTGGGAACGTTATAACGTGACGGTCAATCTCACTATTCATTGGTAAAAGAGTAGCCCAAGAGTTGGCGGTGGGTGGTGATAACTAGTTGCCCTCCCATTAGTCTTTCGCTGCTAAATTAGAGATGGCTAGCACAGATAGCCCTTGTGTTGCTTTGCACGAAATTTTAAACAAGCCAAATATTTTTTAACACACAGATACAAACTTAGAGACTACATTTAAATAAGTAACACTGTGGCGTCCACATTGGAACGAGCCACATTTTAGAGTGGATTGTCTATTCGAATAGCTCACAAAACAGGATCGCCTGAAATCATACTGATCAAATATATTTTTGAGGGAAAATATTGCTACAGATTGTGAACTATAACATAAGCAAAATTACTCCAACTCAAAACTACGAAATTACAAATTTAGTCTCAAAATCAACCTGTGGATACTTTACCGACATCACATTAAAACAGAAGAATCATAATATAACTACCGAATACATGCTTTTTGAACACCAACATCCTGAATCCATTACTACTTGCCTCACCAATAATATTCGTACTTATTCATGTCCGGTAGTTAGGCACTCGACTCGCAATCTGAGGGTCGCGGGTTCGAATCCCCGTCACAC
>NW_013666356.1:130608-134566 GCF_000517525.1 Limulus polyphemus | reverse complement strand
CACTTTTAATTTGTCTCCTATACTTATGAAAGGGTTTTTAATTACCTATAATCAGGTAATATCACACTTTTTGCGATAAGTAAATCTATAGTTGGTTATGTGCATGCTCATTGATATTTCTCTTTTAATAATACTAAATCTCCCGTGATATTTCAGTAAAACTTGCTCCATAACAAAATCATTTTGTTTAATCAGCATCGTTTTAAAATTTCAGCAGTTTCATCTGTATAATTTAGAATAGATAAACAAACGATTTAAGAAATCGCTATGGTGAAATGTTAAGCCTAAAAATTTATGGAAATCTTACAGTTTTCTCTAACGTGTCATAAAAAGTATCTTATAATTAGCGAACTTCTCTATAACAGATAATTCTAACTGTATCAATTATTAACAAACCCGTTTTAAGATTACTCCCATACCTTAGTTCTTAATAAGCTTTAAAGTCTCGCCGCTAGATGGCACGTATTTTGTTTCAACATTTGTCTATCTGTGCGTTGTCCACCTCGGGTAATCGAATGCCAGATATTAGCGTTGTATGTCCGTAAACTAACCGTCGATCCACCGGGGAAGCAACTTGATGTAACATCATTAGAGAAGATACTTAAAAATGATTAGATGCTATACCTTGCTTATGCCAACATATTATAAGTCTATCTGAATATGAATATTAAACATAATTTAGATAGTACTTTGGCAGTAAAGATCTGTAAACATATATAGCAATTGAGCTAACTCACGTCCAAAAGATTCTATATTTGGTAACCCCATCCCCCGGTGCCCCAGCAGTAAGCCTGAGAACTCAAACTCTAAAATCCATGTTTCGATAATTCGATAGCTCAATGTGTAGCTTAACAAAAAACAGACAAATAAAACTACATGTGAAACACGATACTCTTACATGTTTCCACCAAAGGAAGGTTAATTTTTTATCAGAAGATTTTACTCGTTTTGTTTTGTCTAGAATCGACATATTGTAGCTTTGAATAATAAGTAAATATTCAACTTATTGTGCTTCTGTTAGCGAATTAAAATATTCGCGTATCTGAATGATACACTATAACATTATTATTTTAACAAATATACCTGTCGACGTTTGGAACTTCAAGTGATAAATCTGATGCTACGCAGACATTATTTTATAACTTTTATTCATCAATGCCCCCCGATACCTCAGAAGTACGTCTGAGGGTTTATACCGCTAAGAATTGGGTTTCGATACACGTGGTGGGCAGATACAGACAGCCCATTGGGTAGCTTTGTGCTTCACAACAAACATAGAAAAATTCGTTCATTAATTAAATACCACTTTATAAGTTTTCGAAAATAAAACCCGTAGAATGTTAAAAGTTACAAGAAATATTGGAGAATAATACACAATATAAACCATATATCCTTCTACTTATTCACAATAAACAATATATATATATTATTATGTTTTGCTCTATTATAACATATTAAATATACACTTTGATCAGTAAGATATATCATGAGTTTGGTTGTGTGTGTCATCGATTAGATTATTCATGTTAATTCCTTTATTTATTTATTTATTTTTTCAAATGTCATTTTTCCTTTGCCAGTTGTAAATATCTACGTAAGATTCGATTAAATATTGCCAGGTGATACAATAGAATAAATAAGGATTTTATTCTTATCTGTGCTCAGTGACATTCTTCATTTCTTGTTAAATTGAATTTTCGGACATGGAGCTATGTAAAAAGATATTAGTTATTGAAACTAGTCATATGGCTATCTAGTGGCTTTTATTGCTGACAGTTCCGATGTCATCACAGTCAGAAACAATAATGAGATATGTGGTTGAATGTGTCAGTAACAAGGTTGTAACTCTGATGAAAGGGACTACATAATCATTTCATAACTTTCATATGCAAGTCACGTGGCAAAAATCTGAGGCCGAAAGAGGACAGAATGTAGGAAATAAAATTAGTTTCAGGATTAATTAATGTCAAGAGACGTAGGCATGTTTATCAAAAAAAATATCTTATATAAACTTTACCATATAACTTTTGTGTATTTGTTGGAGTGAGAAAAAAGTAAGAAATTGTCTTTTATTATTTATGAGCCTAAAGTGTCTTTAGTCATTCTTTATGAAATTACTTGTGTGACAAAAGCTTTTCTGATTAAAAACCAAATACTGGCTGATCAAGAATGAGATACGTATGCCCAAAGTAATTAATATTATATAATAACATCTACCGATATACAATTTAGAACGACATCATAAGCTTTATTTCTTCCGTCTTTATCTGAGTTTACTGAATGAGTTGGTTGTTCAGATAAAATGTGAAAGCAGCGCAAAAACATAAATATATTTGAATGTTTGTGTCATTTGCTAACTGCGGTTAATTTTCAATATTGATTATTATCTTTTGGGGGTGGGGGTATGAATGAGTTTGTCTGCACTATTATTTGTGAGACAAATAGCTTAAGTGAGAGGTACTAATATTTTTTCGAGTACATCTATAACTTTAGGAAAAATTTTAAACAGGTGGTTTTATGGAAAGGGGGAAATAAATGGGAGTCTTAATTATAAAGGAAATTTTGGCGCATTATATCAACTACTGCCATTTTTTTAATTTTGATTCGTTAACCAAATTGGAAGAATACCTGAGTTTTCCTATAATAACTTGATGTGTTTACTAGGTGTCTAATCAGTTCAATGCTTTCTGTAATGTATAATTGGATTATTTGTGACATTTCATAACTTATGCTATAAAAAATTGTTCGCCATTGTCTGTTTATCAACTTTTTTACTGGGAGATTTTTTTTGAAGCATTGAGTTCAAGTTTGAGAGTAAATAATAAAGTGTAAAATGAATTTATGTCCTTGTTAAAATAGTTTGTTAAACTTTTTATTATATTTCATTTACTAGAAGATAGACAACGCTTGATTTAAAAAGTGGGCTTGAAAATCATAAATGTACATTTTCCAATTACTCCTCCTTTCTAAATTCCGTCACAACTAAGCTGTTTTTGTTCATTGACTCGCCAGCCAAAAAATGGAAAAATACCTTATTTTATGTGTGTTTCTGTTGCTGTTAAAATAAAAAAAGTAAAGATACATATTCCTATTACAAAAAGCGTGTAGAACTGTTTAAAACATTTTATACTATGGGTTAAAAATTTTATTGTTTTGCAATTTTTGGGCAAAAACATACAAAGGCTAACTTCTTGTAACTATCCTTAATTCTGAACTGATACACTAGAGGGAAGGCAATTAGTCAAGAGCACCCACTACAACGTTTGGGCTACTCTTGTCTGACGATTATTGCATTGAATTGATCGTCACTCGTTTAGTCTAGTATAATACAGAGTGCGTTTTTGTGACAACGAGACGCTAACCATAAACTATCATAATCACAGTCCGGGCACGCTGATCATTAAGCTATTAGAATTTCAAATAGCCCGAAATTGAGTTAACTGATAAATTTAAATTTGTTAGTTAAATTATAGTATTTAAATATGTGCCGATATATAGTCAGTTTATGATATTTGCCAACAAGATTGATACACACATTTTTCTTTTTTTTTGACACAAATACGTTTTAATATACACACAACAATACAATTTACAATAACAGTTATTACAAATAATTATTACAAACAAAGATTTATAAACAAAAGTCTCACAAACTTACAAGCAATATAAAGTCTTCCTTTTAATCTGGAACTTCTTCGATATCTTATCAAGGGTTCACGATGAGCGAGTTGATTACGAGTTGACGTAGGTATATTTCACTTAACAGTGAGCTAGCTAGCCATGTAGTCTTCATTGTTCGTACGCCTATTAGAGATTGAATTTCCACCGATGACGTTAGGTAATGTTTTCGTAAAAGTATTAATGTCCGATGAAAATTCAATGAAGTTAAACGATTTGTAATGTTCGAACTTTGTAAAGGTTTCTGGTCAAATATCTGAAGTTTTTCCGATTGGTAAGC
>NW_013666356.1:120644-129826 GCF_000517525.1 Limulus polyphemus | reverse complement strand
GCAGATAGCTCTCGTGTAGCTTTGCGCGAAATTCATAACAAGCAAACAAACAAGATATGTTTGATTGTACGACTCCTTGTTTTTTTTCTATAATTTGTTCTCTGGTGATTGAAATTATGTAATAACTTCCACTTTGTTGCTTGGGGAATTAATACATTTCTCCTGTTGTCAAGAGGCTTACCGAACCTTTGTTTTGACTTATTTATTAGGAAAATCAACGTTTACAGTAGAACCTACGTGGGAAAGTTTAAATACAGAATGTGATAACTGTGAATAATATATGCCCGTGATTTTTTTTTACATTTCATTAAATCAACTTCTTCTGCTGTGTATATCGCATGACCTAATACACAATTCCAAAAGACTGTCGATAATTCCAAAATGTTTAACACAACTCCAAAAATACAGCTACGTATTTAACGTGATTGTGCAGTTTTGTCATTATTCTCTTTAGTTTGGAGCTAATACTTTGATAAAGAGAGAGTAGTGGTATTGGAGTATAATATTCATAGAAACGTCTCACCTTTGTCTTCTGGAATAGGCGTTTATTAAAATTATAATATATGAAGCTGACAGTAAAGTACATGTACTTAATTGGGTTTAATTTACCTAATCATCACCGAGCTCTTAAATATTCATTAAAACGTTTTTCCCACTTTATTTATTCTCCATGTATTGTATTGTGCGAAGTATAGACGAGGTTTTTTGGAGTTGCACATGATATACTGAAAATATGACTTCGCAAACCAGAAATACTACATTAGATAAATCAATTAGGCTCATAAAATGATACACTGACGTCATTGATAACGCATTCAAATTTCTATATGCACATTTCATGACTATTTGCATGGACTTGACCTTATCACGCACACTTAAGAAAACTATTTCGTTTTCATTTCTTACACACAACTTTGCTAAATTTTAGTGTACTAAATTTAATTTTTAAATAATTTCTCATCCAGTTTTGTTACACCGAAATTTATGTTGTCTTATTTTAATATTCTATAGGCGATTAACTTGGCTGTAGGAACAAGTAAATTTATTAACTTGTGGAATTGGTTCAAGGATATATTGAACGATTCCCTGCCCGTGATGGAACGCGTTATAGTAGGTTGGAAACTTTTTTTTTTCTTTCTCAAAAAGCTATATGATTTCTTTAATGGTTGCTTAAAGCTTTAAAAATATGTAACCTTGATTGTAGAAAAAAATAAAACTTTTGTCGATTATTTACAGTTCAATAATGGCAAGGATGAACAAGTTTTATTTCTTCACAAGTATTATAAAAATATTTTAAATGTTATAAAGACAAGTAAGGATCGATATAAATGTTACCCAGGTAGCTGTAGCAATATAAGTATTGGGAACAAAACTCATCGCTAATTTAAAAAAAAAAAACTATGTAGGACTGGTTATTGAGCTTGGGAAAAGGAACCAAACAGGACAGTTTACATATCACTTGATCTGGCTAATGATCATATAGCTGACAAAGCTGTCTCGGCTTTACTTGGACAATAGAATCCCTACATTACCGGCTTCCCCACTTTGTTTATCTCAGTTTTCATCATTATACTTTTCTTTTAGTTAACTTTAGAATACTATTTTTATGACTATTTTACAATAGAGTAATATTTTGCGATTGAAAATTCTAGTTCTATTTGTTTTGCCAGTAAGAAAGCTAGTATAATGTAGGGATTTTATTCTCCATGTAAAGTCGAGACGGCTTAGTCTGCTACGTGATAATTATCTGGGTCAAGTGATACGTCCACTTTCATCCTTATCTTATTTGGCTCCTTTTTTCCTGTTCAGTAGCCAGACCTACATAGCTTTTTTTTTTTCATTCAGCGGTAAATTTTCCCCTTAATACTTGCTTGTTTACTTTTTTTATAAGATGGCGTACGCGGGTTACTAGGTTATAGAGTGTATTGTAAAACTTTATGAATTTTCCAAAGAATAATAATAAGACAGTGAAGACAGTTTTCCTCTATCAAATGATAATAAAATTATAATTACTGCTAGATCTAGGTAGGCGCTAGGCCTGTTGAGGAAAGATGATGATGAACGAATTTAAGAAATCTCGGTTTTTGGCTATTCGCAGATTTTCGACTTTGGGACGCTCTGGATATCTCAAAAGCGGCATATATACTGGAGATAGAGCGACTATTTCAGGTAGCTCTTCATATCTAACTTCTGAAGATTTGTAGGGAAGAAAATTCAGATGACTTTTGTATTGCTTTGATACGGAGGTTCGTGCCATCCCTACATAAAAAGTGCTAGCGCACTCTCCGAAAGAAAATTTTAACACTACAAAAAATATTGAAACAAGAAAGTCAAAACCACAAAAGCTGAGTTATTAAAAATTATCCCTACTTTCGCAAATCACTGTACTTATGTAGTCCCAGCCATAGTAGGGATATTTAGTTTTAAATTTGAAGTAACTCAATTTTGGTAGTTTTCACTTTCTTGTTTAAATAATTTTTGTAGTATTAAAACTTTCTATATTATAACAGCTAGATAGGTTACTTGTCTTTATAGGTTTTTTATTATACTTGTTTGTTTCCTTTTTATTAGCTATATTTTTGTGCTCCAGCAATACCAAGAGTGGAATGCGCGTATGCCAGATTCAATATAATTACTCATCAGGATCTCTACCAACTTACCCTAAAATCTAATTATATGCCCAAAGTAGCACATCGTCCGTTTTATATATATACTAGTATTCTTTTCGGTACAAGACAGGAATCATTGATACCTCAGACGGGAGAGTTATATGAAAGAATTAGAGTGATAAAGTTTGTCATTTGTTTCTATACGTTCGTCTGGAAAAGTCACTTACTTACTTACTTACTTAGATGAAAATTCGTTGAAATATTGAAATTTGGATTCACCCCATAAACACATATATAGCGATTTAGGCAGCTTTACAAATATAATGAGCTTTCGTTTTGCTCAAACAATACTGTGAAATAGTCATTGTTGATATTCAGACAGTTTAAAGGTGGTTATGAACTGGTGATTTTTACCATCCCTACTATTAAATACTACTGTACTTAGCGATGTAACAGTTTGAAAACATTGATAGACCTTAGAAAGGTCTATGTTGTTATAGAAGTGAATCAGTCAAGATTATATGTATATCTAGCTTTAAGGAACTGTACGAGTATTCGTAGGTCAGGCGACATCTTCACTGTTTGTTGCCAAAAATATAACAAATACTTGTAAAATGTTTGATATAAATAGAGTTCTAAGGGCCAAATTAAGGTTTTAAGCGTTATTGAATACCAATAAATTAGACTTTGAAGTTGAAAATAATGTATTTATTTTCAAAAACTTAAGTTAATAAAGAATGAAAGTTGGTCAAATTCAGGTGAGCTCAAACAATCATCACCATAAAACAATTGGTGAATATTTTAAAAAAAAGATGTAGAGGTCGCTTGAAAAAGAAAATTGTTTGTATGGAGTTAAGCACAAAGCTACACAATGGGCTATCTAAGCTTTGTCCACCACGGGTATCGAAACGCGGTTTCTAGCGTTGTAAGTCCGCAGACAAACCGCTGTGCCACTGGGGGGGGGGGCTTATTGAACGGATTTGAGTCGCATATTATAAAAGTAAATGTCATAAAAATAAAATAATAATAATAGCAAACAAATAAATATACAATAAATAATAATAGTAGTAGTATTGTAGGAACTACAATATTGTAGGCATTCTATCTGATTCTTTAAACTTTCTGTCAATAAAGTTGTCAGAAACCGTTCTAGCATAAAGGACTGAGAAGAAAATCATGTCTGTACGTAATCACGTTGACCATGGTTTGAACGATAGGATTATAATTCTAGATATTCTAAAACTTTTCAAGGACTCCATTTCCATCCTCTCCAAAGGTTCTAATTTTGTTATTTCGGATGAGTTTACCGAAAAGGTTAACACTAGATATCCGTTAATATCTTCACCAATGTTTCTACAAACTAATGTTTCATGAAAATATTCTTCCTTCGATATAGACCTATCTAATTCCAATAACAATGTGGATGAACCACAATTTAACCTTTCCTCTCGTTACTTTTTGATTTTCCTAAACCAATACCTACTAGAGCATGCCCTACTACGGAAAAGAGTATTGAGAAACTTAAAAAGAAGTTGATTTTAAATAGCTTTAAGAATTATCATGTAAAATTCAATCTTTTAAGAAACGAGTGTTAGTTATCGATGAGTTAAAAAGGAATGATCACATAATTGTGAAAGTGAGTGATAAGTGTAAAGGTTTTGTTTTAATGGATACGTCCACCTACGTAGAAAATATCAAGGTACATCTCGAGGATACGTCTAGTTACGAACCGCCAAAGACCCCCTCAAAAGAACTGGAAAAAATGTTAAAGACATTTTGAAGAACTTTAAAAATAAAACCACTATACCAATGCGACTTTAAAATCTATTTGAAATATTTTAAAAGTGTTGCACCTTTCTTATCCTTGAGTGAAACAACCATGCATATTTAGAAAATACGTCTATACACGTGAGTAAATACTTAAACTGATTGTTATATTGACTTAGGTTAGAGAGATCCACCAAATCACCCTGCCATTGTCGATTGATTCCTGAAATGATAACTTGGTTTCTAGAAACGTTATATCTTACTGTTTTGTGTAAAGTGTATGTAACCTGTGGACTTAACCAGTCTTTAACCTGATTTAGAGTTAACGATTTACCTAGCACTTTCACGGATCTAAATAAAAGCTGTAATCCACCCAAACTAACAGGATGTGTAGGGTTATAATAGATAGATTGTAGGGTTTTATTAGACATTATTTTCTACACTGTCTACTTTTTCTAGTTTATCACCAACTTTGTACCAGTTCTTCAGAAATGAGAACCATTCGTTTTGCCATATTTTTATATTCTAACAGCTTTACCAATAGCCCATCTTGCCAAACCACAAAATAATGAAAGTATTGGTGCTGCATGTAATGGTAAAAAAAAACCCTTTCTGTATTAGTAGTTTTTCCTTTCTGTTTAACTGATGCCTTCTTGAAGCCAACTCTCACAATAATGACTTGTATCATCTAAGTTTCTGCTTTTACATGTTCGTCATAGGAACATTACCCTTTAAAATGTTTACAGCACATTAACAAATACTCAAGATAAATGAATTTTTAGCTCTGGCAAATATAAATTTAATCTAATTATGTGTTGTTTTATATAAAAATCACGGAGCATCTCTTGATGTTGTATATTTCTAAGTATCGTGATGAATAAATGAAAAGAGATTGTAAGTACAACATATATAAAAATACTGTTTATTGATACATTTACTTTTTTCATACTACAGTGATAATGATAGTTAATATTAAACTGATAGGACAGGGTCGATTTAGGAAGTAGATTAACCTGCAGAATTCTTAATATCTCGGCTTTATTTCTTCCCATTGTATGAATGGTGGTAAAGTTC
The DNA here is from genome assembly GCF_000517525.1 of Limulus polyphemus. Classification (NCBI taxonomy): domain Eukaryota; kingdom Metazoa; phylum Arthropoda; class Merostomata; order Xiphosura; family Limulidae; genus Limulus; species Limulus polyphemus. The sequence goes on along the minus strand of NW_013666356.1, from coordinate 124,376 downwards.
TTGCTCAACAATCTAGCCAGTTTTTCATGGAATGAGATGAATGTGTTGTGTCACCCATTTCACGACGATCAGCATCTGAAAGATATTTACTAGAAAACGGTTGATTAAACAACAAAAAAAACAACACATATATATATATATCCAGTGATTAAACATTTGAATGCAACTTCTTTAGTTACATATGGTCCGTCCTTCAAATAAAATCCTTCCAGTTCTATCATGATAATAAACGAGTATATATATTCAGTGAATCATCAGTTTTAAGTTACTTTGGTTTGTACACTATATCTTTATCTTCAGGAAAAAGTCTGGTTCTCAGGCGGATCTGTTCAGGCGTTTGTGATTTCAAATTGATGAATAAGTAAACGTTTGGTTGTTTCATTACATCTTGATAAGCTTCTTCAAAATATTTGACACATGCTGGAAACATTTGTCATGCTAAAACATTAAACTGAGATTTGTCTTGAACAAACTAATATATGATGAGAATTTAAATAATATTATGCATTTCTCTACCCTGATGAAATAGATTCTGTACAACATAAAAATTGATAAATTCAAATGGTGACTTCAACATGTAAAAAAGTTGAGACACTCGTGTATTTTCTCCACTTTCAATCATAAGATCATCAATGATAAAAATATTTCGTTTATCAGATGATAAATAATCATAAAATGTTTCAGGTAACCCTTTGGTAAATTGAATATTGGGACTATTTTGCATTTATTTTGTATACAGGGGTTGAAATTGACCATAAAATCATACGATATTTTCAGGAATATGATAGATAACTTCACGATGGTAAGTTAAAAGTTTGCTTACAAACAGTTATTTACCACTTCCTCTAAAACCTGACACTAAACATGTAAAAAGGTGTAGTAGACAGTTATCTATCTCAAACTCTAATTAGAAATAAATAAAATGAGATTCATTTTATATAGATCATGTTTGAGTGTGCTTGGGATCTACCCCTCAAGGCCATGCACGTGCCCTCTTTTCAGTCCATAGACCATGATGAGAAGTGAGTTCCATTAGATGAAAAAATTAATATCCATATGGAAGGGTGTTAAAGCCTGGAAGGATGTGTCATTTTGTGTAAACTGGATGATAATTCTTCTCTTTTTGTTGTTGTAAATGGCCTGAGTCTTTAAATCTCTACAAATCTTCTTATGATTAGTCACAGTTACAGGTAGCTGAAAAGGACTGAAGATATCTGTTATCATACATTTCATTGATGAGAAGTTCAATTTTTGCTGTTGGTAAAATTGCGGGTAACCCTTCAATTTTAAAGCAGGACTTTTCATCATCGCATAAGTAACCCTAGTTTTTAAACCACCAATGATCCATGATGTTATATAGTGTCTATCCAGCTCTTCTTTAAATTCGCCAAGATAATCCCCTAGAGGGGGATCGTTAGATTCATCTAAAATGAACACAATATTGTCTGTATCATAATACAATACAGACGAACCTAACGTCTCTAGTGTATGGTATATCTTCAGACGAGCGTGTGCTGTTGTGAAAGCTACAAGAAAGATGTTGGTTTGATCTTTCTGGGGCAGATATTCAAGTTTACGTTTCCAATGAGAGCTATTACTTTTTGTTAATCAATATAACATCTGTTATTATCTTAGTATTATCATTCATTAAGGAATTATACTCTTTAACAGATGTTACATAGGTAAGTCGTTGGGTTGTCCTAAGACATACCTGAATGTCCCCCAAAAAATTAAGACATTTTTGCAACTATCCTTTTACTTTGATTAAATGCTATGTTTTCTAGGGTCATTTGCATTCCTTCGTTTTCATTATACTGAGTGATGTAATTCTGTTTTGCCTCCAATGCTACACAGGGAGAGGGTCAACCAGAACTTTCTTGCTTTAATTTAAGAAATTTATCGATATAATTTTTTTTAAATCTCTAGATTTGACAGGAAAATTATAAATCTCATATATTCTTATTACCTAGTATCCATTCTCGACTGCTTTTTTTTTATTTCTTCTCTGATTCAGGTACTGATGAAATATCTTTTGTTATCACAGTGGTTACATGGTGGTGGCGATATGGATTCCACACATGATCCAAATAAAGGAAAGGTTAGTTTACTCTTACTTCTAAATGATAAAACTGGATGATAAAGGTTCCTCAAGGATAAAATTTTACATTTTATCAAACCATAATAATTGTTTAAATTAGAGACATTTTTTGATATTATGGTAGGATGTCCAACCAAATACTCACAATATTTTTTGTCCATGGATATAGTGATGTAAAGCCAAATACTTGATCTTTTCTCCTTATTTTATATGTATAAAGGTATTGCCATATTGACTCTTCCTCCATAGAAGGTCTCGTACATCTAGGCGGGAAACTACTGTATAGTCTCTAAGGAAATTAATTAAATCTGAATCATTAGACTTCATTTTCTTAAACTCATGCTCCCATATTTTCATGACTTTGCATCTTAGAGCTTCGAGTTGTTTCTATCTTTATGATGTACCTTAACTAATAATACGCATGGGTCTACATAGAACTTCATTCCGTGTGTCAGAGTCATAACATATATTGTATCCTTAGTAGTAGCACCCATAAAACTCATAGATTGTATTTTGTTCCTTACAAAAACCGTCTACTCTATATTCAGGGTTTGTTTCTTACCACAGTCTAGTGCATGTTGGATCTTGACCCCCCTCAGATTTTTGTATATAATCTAACCATTGGATACTTACTTAGCTGTAGTTGTTGGTCCTAAAGTATCCATGGTTATGCATGAGAGCTATCGATGATGGTGATATAAATTAGCTTTCGTGTACAGCCATGCATACAGAAGCAATGGTAGTGTACCTAAAGGGATCTATGTCACAATCGAAGTATATCTACGTCTGATCGGCAGTATTTAAAGATAAAAAAGAATGATAAATATAACTTTCAACACAATTTTCAAGAGAACAACAAAAATGTTTAAAGTAAGAATCAGCACTGACAATGTTGTTTTTTTTTCTTACCTGTATATATCTCTTCTTGAAAGTCAAAGATGTACTCTTCCTCTCGTCACTGACAGTGCCAACCCAGAAACTTTTGTCTCACGGATGCTGACGTAGTATTAGGAAAGGGAAAACTGGCATCCAGCATGGGTCTTCGATATTTCTAAGTTGACTTTATATTGAAAAGATGAGGGAAATATCCTTTCTTCTAATCCAATTGTTTTTGGGAGCAATAATAAAAGACATATGTATGCAATTGTAATTGCCGGTTATTCTAATTATCAAACTTTTGACGATTAGAACCATACTTTTTCTCCATTTACGATAATGTCAGACTTTATCCCTTGACGAATAAGATAATTCAAAATAAAGTGACCGTCAAAACTATTGATATAATGTGCTGTAGCTGTATATTTTTTATCTACTTTCAAAAATAAGAATTTACAAAATTCTTCACATGAATTATAACATTTGAAAATCGAATTTTTATTATATAATGCATTGTATTGTATAATGAAATCTCATATATTTTACATGTTTCAGTAAATATTCAAATAAGAATTTAAGCGATCTTTCATTTTGAAAAAAATATTCTAAGCCGAATGAAACTTTTGTTGGGCACTGTATTGAGCAGAAAGTATGCAATAATTGTATGCTAACTGAAATGTCCCGTCAAATATACGTGAATATACTATTTAGTGTTCTGTATTACTATATAAAGTGAAAGAACTATGTTTACTGACTTT
>NW_013666356.1:108394-119706 GCF_000517525.1 Limulus polyphemus | reverse complement strand
CCTCCCACGACTATATCGTGAATATACTATTTAGTGTTCTGTATTACTATATAAAGTGAAAGAACTATGTTTACTGACTTTTATATTCAGTGACACACAAAAACTCTAGTTAAAGTATGGTGAACATTAAATTTATATGGAAAATATATATGATTACGTAGAGTTTGAAACGTTTATTGTCAATATCAAATATAATGTAAATACTTATATGGCAACAATGTATTATAGTCATTTATATATAAACAAGCAACACAGATTTGACTGTGTATTGCGAAATAAACTTGGCCATGTCGGAAGTGACCTTTGCTCATTAGTCATATGTTTGTCTACGACCTTTCTCTCCTATTTACATCTTCTTTTTCTCTGTCTACCCTTCCCATGTGACCACGTGACACATACATTCAACTTTGTAATTCCTACTTGATACTGTGGTTTTGAACACATATGTGATGTCAGTTACATCTCTAATGTAGATGAAATTTCAGTCCTCAAATATTTATGAAAAATGGTAAGTTTTGTTATTCTATAATAGCGATTAAACACATTTATTATATAGCAGAATGATTTACTACATAGTTTATTAACTAGATGTTACAATTAAAATTAGTGAAACATTCGTTATATATATGTATAGAAAATTTGCAGCTCATGTGTTTTGAAGTTAGACTGACTGGCCTAGGCTGAACATGTCATAATGAGTCAGAGTGAAGTATCTCCATGGTGATAATGAACCACAGACTGACATGAAAATAACGTCTATATGCTGCATACTATCCTATGGAAGTATATAAACATCTTTATGAAACATACGCAATTAAATGCACAAGGAAATCCGTATACAACCCATAGTAACATTGCCCACCTGTGTAAAATACATGTAATACAAATAAATATATATAACTGAAACCAAAAACGTAAGTGGTTACTTCATTCAAATAACGGATAACAGCAGATTTGTTTACAGATCTAATGAATTGGTGTGAGGCATTCTTTTTCAGAACGATTTACATATAAATGGTCAGGAAGTATGATTAAATACAGAACTAATGAATTAGCGTTTTATACCAACTGTATTAAATATAGCCATTTGGAGACACGTTGATATACTTAGCATCACAAACTCTGGTTGCACTTTGTGGAAATGTGCCGCAATGTCTCCCCTGCCATGGCTGCCTAGGAACGCGTCTTTAACAACGCGCCTTCTGGTTCTACTTCGTGGAATTATTACTTAGTCGTCTCTGACGTCATGTCCGTCTAGCATCACACCCTCTCTGGTGACATCACTGCATGGCACCAACGCCCTCTAGTTCCACTTTGTGGAACTATAACGTAATTGCCTATAGTGACATCATTGTCTCTACCCCTTCCCTCCCTCCACTGAGGTCGACGTACGTGTAGCGGCGCATCTGAAGTAACCCTCTAACTACTTTCATTGTCTCCAAATGGAACTCACCATTAGCATCTGTATCTTGGCTACTCAAAAAGCTACTTCACCCTCTCCCTTCACACCTAAATAGCACTGATGACATTCTCAAGAGGTTACGTGAAGACAGTTTACAGATGAGTTCGAACACTATCCTATTTACTCTTGATGTCGTCTCTATGTACCCTTCCATTCCCATCGAAATACGTATAAGCTCAGTTATGAATCTTATTAGATCGGCTACCCTTTCTACTACCAATGGTACCCTTATAGAATTCATCGAAAATTCTCTCAGATTTGTTCTCAAGAACAGTTACTTTAAATTAAATTCAGCTCTGTATAAACAAACCAAAGATATCTCTATGGACAACAATATTGCTGTTGTTTTGGCCTCTTTTTTTATGCATTTCTTTTAATCATCAGCTTTTACTCAGTGGAATTTTGAAACTAATCTTGAACCAATTAGGTGGTACAGGTATATTGACGACATTTCGGTATACGGAATCATGGACTCCCTTCTCTTCTGGAATTCCTTAATAATCAACACCCCGACATAAAGCTCACACTTACCCATACTGATAACGTCTGGAAGTCTATTCCCTTTCTTGATGTCATGTTCACTATTGAAAACAACAAACTTATTACTGCCCTATATTCCAAACCATGTGTTAAACCCATTATTCTACACTATAACTCACACCAACCACCAGCTACCAAACGGGTATCATTATCGTTCAACTTAATAGGATTGAAAAAATCTACAACACCATGAACGGTAAGACGCAAGCCAAGATGAAACTTCAAAAGCTACTGTTGTCCAATGGCAATCTGGGTAGTTACATTACTAAGACATTCCACAATTTTGATACACAAGATTTTAACAAACGACAGCAAAAAAAGAAACCACTACATCAAAACACTGTCTCACGGGTTATGCCCCTCGTGGATGAACCTTTAACTACTTGTCTTTGTCAAGCGATTAGAAGATCTGGTTTGAATATTTACATCATACAAAAACCCGGTTGAAAAAACTGAAGAATATACTTACTCATTCAACCTTCAGTAACAACAAATCGTGCAAATCCAGAAAAAAATAAGTGCTTTACTAAGATCAATGGCTTAGATAAGTCCTACACACTTAGGAAAAACCGTCTACGTACACAATGTTCAGCTACATACGTGGGTGAATCCAGTTGTCCAATACATGATCATTTCAAAGAACACATTCGTGTCACTGCAGATCTTGACAACACAGAAGCTACCGCTGTATATTATATCAACGCACGCGGCATATTTAACGAGACACCTTATCGCATCAAAATTTTGTGACAACTTTCTTGACAGAAATTTAAAGAATCTCGTTTGATTCACTCCAAATGCGCTTCCGTTAACAAATACAATGCCTGGCTCCTATATTACTATTATTATTTACTTATTTTTTATATTTATTATTATTATATTTTAACATTTACTTTTATGATCAACAACTCTAACCCGTTCAACAATACTTTTAGCACGCTTCACCGTACATCGTTCCATTATATTGTTGTAGTTTTATATTCTTTTCGGTTATTATAATTTAAAATCAGTTTTGTAACCAGTGGCGTTCACAGACCCTTGAAAAAGGCGTAAGCCGAAACGTCGGGTAGAATGCATAAACATTTATCTGAAGTTGTTTGTCGTCTTCATTAAAAACTATTTCCATCTTTCAGTCAGCACTGAAAGTTTTAAAGAAATTATAATAGAATATTGAATTATGTTATGTTAGATGAACGCAAAACTTTCAAGTTCACCGCAAGGGTTATCTTTAATCACTGGAAAACTTTGTGTAGGTTTCAAAACAAGATGAAAATGACTGCAAAATCCTCAAATTCTACATCTGTTTTCTAAATCTTGTTATTGAAATGACAGTTTCAATCTAGTTGTACAGAGCATTTGAAGAAGCATTAAAATATATAAGTATTGATAGTCAATAATGTTTTGCTGATTACCCTTTCTCTTTGATTTTATTTGATATTTTAAAATAAGTTCTTCAGTATATTAAAATGTATATTTTAATATATTCCTTTCAGTTTCATTATCAGAACTTATTTGATAAACTCCTGGTGATAAATTGCTACGTAAGTTGAAGAAAGCTGATAGTGACAGGTATGCTGAAATATTGATTATAGATTACTTCTAAGTTGAAAAAAAAGTGAGGTTAAGGAACATTTTGAGAGGTACTAATAAATAACCGTTTTCTGATTGGATGAGCGTCTCTGCTTGAAATCTTCAAGGGATCACTTTTCAGACTTGTTTTCGATCCATCAGTTGTGATGATAATCGTGTGACTGGAAATTCTAATTATTTCTAAGATACTGCATCAGACTGATGCTGCACAGAGAGTCTCTTCATCTCCATGAAGTCTAGACATGCTCTATTAATTAAATGGAAAATGTTTTTTTTTTTATGGAAAAGTATTTGTTCATGAGGTAAAGAAACTTAGAAAGTTTTATTTTTGTTTTGTAGTAACCATTTAAACGTTATGAAAAATAAAATGTTTAAATATATTTAAAAATAATATTATGGATCTTTCTTCAAAGTTTACATAAGCTACAGTTAGAGGGCTTCGTTTACAGAACGTTGGTTAACTTGTAAGGATGATGTACATAAGTGAAGAGTTCCAGGTTAATATATCAAATAAATAGCCAAAAACGAAACTTGAATACTTTTTTTCTCACAAGTTTGCCAATAGAATTTTCCTTAACGGAAATACAATCTGAGCTCCGTTCCTACTTAATCCTGATATTTTCATACACATTGAATTCATAATTAAATTTGGAAATAGTTTCATACATCAAGTAATACATTGATAACTGGAACTCTGTGAAGTATTTTATGAAGAAGAAATACTTCATCTAGCTCTTACAATCATTTTTGATGAGGAAATGTTTAGAGAGTGTAAATTAATAAACTAATAATTGGAACTCTGTGAAGTATCTTATGAATGAGAAATACTTCATCTAACTACTATAACAACTTTTGATAGGGAAATGTTTAAAGATTATAAAATAATAAACTAATAACTGGAACTATGTGAAGTATCTCATGAATGAGAAATATTTCATCTAACTACTATAACAACTTTTGATAGGGAAATGTTTAAAGATTATAAAATAATAAACTAATAATTGGAACTATGTGAAGTATCTTATGAATGAGAAATACTTCATCTAGCTCTTACAATCACTTTTTATGAGGAAATGTTTAGATATTGTAAATTAATAAACTAATAACCAGAGCTCTGTGAAGTTTCTTATGAATGAGAAATATTTCATCTAGTTCTTTCGATGACTTTTTATTGGGAAGTTTTTGGAGAGTACATTACGTTGTAACCGCATATAATATCCAAATACAGATAAATAGCATGTTTCAATAACTCGAAATGCTTCAAGAAGTGTTATTAACTTTAATAGGCTTACCAAAGTTTTGTCAGTTTTATCACAATATCCAGCACACTAACGACTTTCTTATGGTAAATAACTTCCCAAAACATGTATTTAATCACACAATTAAATAATTATTAGCATAACTTTCCAAAAATGATTTATTTGGTTTAAGAAGCATTTCGCAGGCAATGCATTTTTGTCTTAATGACAACTTTAAAGTATTAAATGTTCTTTTTTGATTGTATTGTGTTGTTAATTATCAAACCGTTCAGGGTTACATTTTGACCTTAATAAAACCTGGTTCAGCGCGTTATGTGCGGTAAGATTGGCGATATCGTCCGTTTACAGCAGAAGCTAGTAAAGTGAAGAAAGTTAACGAGTTTTCGAAACATGTAGTGTTTAGCTCATGAAAATGGACAGTTATTTGGAACAAGTCCGTCCATTATTATCGTTTTGTATACGCCTGCTTCAGCTTTATAACAAAATGCCTCTATTATTTTGTGGCCTGGTAGTGAGGGTGCTCGACTCTCAATTTGCGATTCACAGATTCAAATCCTGTCATCAAACATGCTCGGCTTTTCAGCCGTGGGGTGTTATAGTATGCCAGTCAATCCCACTTTTCGTTGGCAAAAGAGAAGCCCAAGAGTGGGCGACGGGTGATGTTGATTAGCTTCCTTCCCTCCGGTCTATGACTTCTAAATTAGGGACAGTTAGCGCAGCTAATCCTCGGATAGCTTTGCTCGAATGTCAACAAAGAAACAAACAAAACTATTGCATTTGGCCATATACCGTTACAGTTCTATAATATAACAATACTTTAACCTCCTGTGTACATAAGCTACAATTATATAACAAAACGACTCTATTATCTTATGTATGTCCACTACTGTTACGCATAAAGTGACTAATATCTCGTGTACATCCGCTACAGTTATATAATAAAACGGAACTTTAATATTTTGTGAACATTTGCTATAGTTATACAACATCATTAATTTAATATTTTTTACACATCCGCTACAGTTATATAATAAAACGTATATTTAATATCTGGTACACATCCCCTACAATTATACAATTATAAGGACAAATATTATCGCTAAATAAAATATATATGTAGGGCTGACTACTGAACGTGAAAAAAGGAAACAAACAGGACAGGGATGGAAGTGGACATATCACTTGATCGGCTAATGATTACATAGCAGACTAAGCTGTCTCGGCTTTACATGGAGAATAAAATCTCTACATTACTGGTTTCCCCACTTTGAATAGAATCTCAGCTTTCATCATTATACCTTTCCTTTAGTTAACTTTAGAATACTACTTTTATGACTATTTTACAATAGAGTAACATTTTATGATTGGATATTCTGGTTCTATTTGTAATAACATCGTTTACACTAGAATTTAGAATTTTTCTTTTTTTGGAGCTTGCAAAAATAACAATAAAATAGATAGTCAAAGGTCGTGAAGACTGTTTTATTCTATCAAATGATGATAAAAATATAGTTACTGCTAAAACTAGGTAGGCGTTTGGCCTGTTGAAGAAAGATGATGATGAACGAAAATGAAAAACATCGGTTTTGGCTATTTACCGGTTTTCGGCCTTGGGACGCTCTGGATAGCTGAAAAGTGGCATATGCACCGGAGATAGAGCGACTATTTCAGATAGCTCTTCATATCTAGCTTCTGATGACCTGTAGAAAAGAAGATCCAAATGACATTTGTATTGCTTCAATACGGGCATCCGTGCCATCTCTACATAGAGAGCGCTAGCGCACTCTCTGATAATAAAACGTTTTTTTAAATATCTTTTGTACATCCACTAATGTTATATAACTTCCCTTTAATATTTTGTGTATATCTGTTAACGTTATGTAACAAACATCTCTTTTGATATATTGTGTACATTTGTTTTTGTTCTTGTTTTTTTCGTTTGCATTGGTTTGTTTCTTTTAGCGCAAAACTACACAATAAGCTATCTGCACTCTGTCCACCACAAGGAAACTAACCCTAGATTTCAGCTTCGTAAGTCCCTAAACTTACCGTTAATTTGCTGAGAGACATATCTTTAATATTTTGTGTACATCCGCTAAAGTTATATAACAAAACATTTAATTCATATTGTACCTACAACAAGTTGTGTAACGTAATATAACTAAATAAAACAACACTGTGTAGAGTATTCATTGCAATAACAACTGAATGCAATATTTATATACAGTACAGACCTCCCGAGGATTAGGGTGTAAATGAACTTATTTTCAGATATTGTTTAAAAAATTCAACCAGAGTTCTACCATTATGTAATGTTACGGTGTATATGTTGTTAAGTATGTTTATGTTTCTCATTTATATTTATGATTCTATTATATCATGGTGAAACGCGAGTATGTTTGAATCACAGCAAATTTCCCGCCGTTTATATAGCAATGAAAACCACAAAGAGCGTTTAGGACAGAACAAGATTACAAACCATTCTCCAACCCTAATTTCCTAGCATCATCCTCATCCGTGAAGTGAAGGCTACCGTCATGAAAGAGAATCCTGCAATACAGCTGGGGATATTTTGTTGTATATCAGTAATCAATTAAAAAAGGAGGACTTGAGGATGAAGGAGGCTTACGGGTTACAACTCAAACAGCCTTTACCCTCTCACACAGACAACTCGATATTAAAGGTTGTTTTCATGAGAAAGATGGCCGAATAATTACATCTCTTCATTTTTACCATGTAGCTGTCAAGGTTCTCGCTACATGTCTAATGAAATTTTGTATGTTTAGAGTGCTTGAGTTATGCTTTTGGAAAACAACGTCCGGGTACAGTGAAGGGTCTGTGGAAAATTTGTCAAGATGTATAATCTATAATATTGACCTGACATCCTTTACAGAATCGGTTACAATGAAAAATGCAGTATTGAGCAATAGTCTACAATAACGGGCATCAGAATGATCAGGTTAGGTTTTGGAGAAAGTAATCCATAGGGCAGCACATCATCTCTGTAAACCCTCAGTAACATTAAACTATAAAATATGTTTGTAAATTACTTTGTCTTTGTATGGTCTTTCTCACAACAAATTTTACTTTTTTTGTTGTTAATGATGAAACCAGAAGTAAGGAATATGATATCAAAGCTTTTATTTAACTTAAAAAACACATTAATGGTGACTTACAAACACATGCTTACACTCACGCACACAAACATACCCATGTATATACATATATATGCATGTATTACATACAAATATCTCATTATCTTATGTCCCTTAAAACGGAAGAGTCATATTTTCTTTAATATTTTAACATGTTTTATGAGTTCGTGCAATTACCGCAGGTTAAATTGAGCTTACGTCGTTCAGAATATATAGCACCATCTTAAAGGCTTTTTTAAATGTAAATTAAGTTACAATATTCTCAGAAGTTGTGGAGGGAATTCGTTGAGAAAGTTATTCATCTGCTTCGTCGTTTCAGTCTCCTGTAAAAATATATATATATATATTAGTAAAAACATGTTTTCATTTAGGGATAATATTTTGGTATTTGCTAGTCAAGTGCAAATATATATATATATACACTATAGTTTGATATGTTTAATAATAGAGAAGGCGATAAACATCGAGATACTTTTGGCATGTAAAATACATAGTTTTCTCAATTACCTGTTGAACTGGGTTAACGTTTTGGTTCTACAATAGTTATTAATGCTTTTGAAGAGTAGTACATCCATAGAAAAAAAAAACATTAGTTGGTAATTTCAATAACTTTGAATAGTAATGCATAGATTTAAGACGTACTCGGTATTACTGATATCCTCTTCTTATCAGTACAGGCGTTGCGGATATCTTTATAGTCTTCAATTCAGTCGAGACGACGAAGTTTTCACTACGTGGTACATTTTTTTGATGACCTCGTTACAGGCAACCATGAAGAACTGTTAGGATTGTACATGGGATACAAACACGGAGTAATAGCTATCGGATTAATTAATGCATACCACAAAAGCCCCATAGTTGTTGTTTTTTTTAACGTTATGTATATTCGCTTTATGAAAAAATCTGATAGACTGAGTATAAAACTATAACGTTGAATGATAATGAAACATTGGTCAGTAGGTGCTTCGTTTAACTCTAGTTGTTGTAACATTGGTCAGTAGGTGCTTCGTTTAACTCTAGTTGTTGTTTTTTTCTTCTTTCAGTCCAAGTTCAAAACATGTACAAACAACATTTCATTTATTGCCGGCTTATTGTAATGTAAACAAAACGTCCATGTAACAGTCTCACCAGAAACTTGCGACGACAGTTTGAACAAATCTACTGTAAAGAAAGTAAAATTCCATTAATTAGTAATTAACTTAGAAATCTACTATGAATACTTAAAATATTCATTCATGCCAACTTTATATTTTTTTGGTAATAAATAATATTTCAGAATCTAAAATAATAATAGCAGCTATTAAGATTTTAGCCATTTTTTTATTCAGTTTAATTTCTGATAATCTTACCTTATAATTAAACAGTCAACCATGAACAGCTAGAATATCACCAACTGTCGATAAAAAAGCTATCAGCATTAAACAAGTACCCTGAAATGTCAGCAGTATCGGATGAACTACATGGATCAAATTCACGGTAATCAACGCTGCATTGTTCGTAGTTTTCAGGTTCGTGTAGAACTGCTGGGTCATAATAAAATAATCCACTTGATTGCTCATTTTCACACTCCAAACTTCCCTTGAGTTCGAACTCTTGAGTTTCGTACATGGACAGTATATCAGAGTCTGTGCTAGAAGCGGGAGAACATGCAGTGGAGTGGACCAAATTTTTGTGGTCTTGTTCGCAGGAGAACGATTTATTTCTATCTGCGTCAAAAGACTGGTGCTGGTAATTGTGAATTTGCTCGTTATTCGTATCGTCATTCTGGGATAAAAGTTTCTGTAACTGTCTGATGTATTCTACTGCAGACCGCAGTGTTTCAACTTTACTCATCTTCTTATTCTTTGTATTATTAGGCACGTGTTGTCGAAGAGTTGCAAACCCCAGGTTTACCAGTCTTACTCGGTTCCTTTCTCTCTGGTTTCGTCTGGCCACAGCAGCTGGTCTACAAGGAGACAATGCATAAGTTAATGCCGTAAGAGTAACTTTCTGTTTGTTTTGTAGAGTCTCTGATGACATCTCTAATTCCATGGTCACGTTGTTAGAAGCTCGTTTTGAAAATGAGCTTCGAGACTGTTTTGGAAACCTATCCATGTAATAATTAAAGATTAATAACGAAACGTTTGTAGTCTCTGCAGCAATTAGTCCAATAGCTTCTTCCTTAAGGACTGCTGATGCGTTTTGTATAGTAATAGGTGACGCGTGTTCCACTCTGGTCTCCTGTATTACCTCACGTGCCTCACACAATTTTCTTTTCTATACACGTACGACAGGCTCGTGCCGCGTGCTCGTGAATGCAGTTGTAGTGGAGTGTGCCGTGTCCTCACGAGGTTCCTTCCTCTTAAAAACCCAACCTTCATGAATAACAGGCTCCGCCCCCTAGACGTTTTCTATTGTGCTACTCCCAGTTTCGCAGTCGACTTCGCGAGCCCGACACGTGGCTGAAGGCTTCTGTAACAAACAGCTTGTAAATGCCCAAGAGGCATCAAGAAGTCGCAAAGTTGCACGCACATAACCCCAAGGAATTCGAAAGAAATGATTTATACCCTAAGTGGAATTTAGATATTCTTTAAAGAAATGTCTAATTGGCTTCCCTTACTCTGCTTCATTCGTGTGCAAAACATACAACAGAAAACTGGTTATGTGAAAGTTTTAATGAATTATTTGAGCACGTTTCTTGATGCTCTATGATTTTAATCTCAGCTATCGTTGCTGTTCAAATACTTTACAATCGAAATAAATATTTTTTTATGTTGTCGATTAAAAATTAACTAACCATCATTGTTATTAGAAATGTATATTATATAGGCTTGGTAGATAATATATTTTCAAACAGAATACCTGTTGGACAGATGCCAAGGTCATTTTCTCTACTCAGACACCAAGCGTCTCAATAAATATCCCTTTTGGCACGCGTCTAGCACGAGCCTTTTCGCTATCAAATTGCCACGCGCCAAGACCTTCAAACGTTGCTATATTGCAATGCACATTGTAACTTTCTATATCTTTAGTTGCGCCATCTACCGACAAAATTATAAATATTTTAACATTTCAACACAATATTTTGGAACACTTGTACGAAAATATTTAGCATTACTACAGAATTGACACACAGTACTTCCTAAATTCAGTAATCGAATTACCAATATCACCTCGAATATTTATTGTTTTTCAAGCTAGTAATCCAGAATAGTTGTATTAGATCACCTTTCTTGATATATTTCACCCATGGTTCAACGAAACATGGTCATTTTTTAAAAATCTCTAAGACTCGTATATATATATATATATATATATATATATATA
>NW_013666356.1:107579-108373 GCF_000517525.1 Limulus polyphemus | reverse complement strand
ATATATATATATATATATATATATATACTGTTTTCTTTGTCAGTTGCGACAATTTTTTTTTTAAGGGAACGAAATTTGAACTGTTCCTAATACTATATTTATTGTTATTGGAATTTAAAATGATTTTAGTATTTTATTCAAAAACTCATGCTATATTTTATAACAAAATATTATTTATTCATATTATATGTTGCGAGTTTTGATTGACAAGTGAATATTTAAAATGATATGCAAATATTTTCACATACACTTTAGAGTGATTTATCAATTAGGTGTTATGTTAACATAAATGGTGGAATATTTCCTGTAACATATTTAATACAATCCTGTTGATTGAAAATCATAGGAAAGGTTTTACACATGTAAATTTTTTCTATTAACATCTATATTAAATATAATTTAACATGGGAAAGATTTCACTTTAGGAGTGTATTTCATACAATTTCTTTGTTTTAGGCAATTTGTTACACATTGTTTACAATCTGTCGGAATGAAATCCAGTTTTTGCCCCATCTGTTGTTATAAGTGTTATGAATAACCTTAAAATGTTTTTCAGGGTCAAAATCAAATTTCTTTTCAAATATATTAAAACTATTTATACCAAGATATTTCGATTGTATTGTTTTTTTAAACAAGCGAAATGTGTTATATTTTAACTAACTAAGAAACATTTGATTCCAACATGGTTAAAAAGAGGTTGGAGATATTCGTTTTTTTATTTGTTTGTTTGTTTTTGACTTTCGTGCAAAGCTACACGAGGGCTATCTGCGCTAGCCGTCCCTAATTTAGCAGTG
>NW_013666356.1:93445-106673 GCF_000517525.1 Limulus polyphemus | reverse complement strand
CTGCTGCCACAAACCTTACAAGGCTATTATACATAGGCCACCTTGTCCCTGCTGTCACAAACCTTACAAGGCTATTATACATAGGCCACCTTGTCCCTGCTGCCACAAACCTTACAAGGCTAGTATACATAGGCCACTCTGACTGTTATGCTGAATTAAAAGAGAGAGCATCTTACTTGAAACAGTGGAAGTGAATCCTTCACGAAAAAAAGAACACTAGTGACTGACGTAACATACACTCCATCATCAGATATATTTTCTGCTCTGTCTGCTTCAGCTGGTTTACACCCCGTGTTAGCGACTACACACATTCTTTAGTCAACTGGGAAGGTCGAAAAAGTATCAACTGCACAAATCTTTTTCGACATCTACTTCCTTTACAACTTCTACAAACTGTTGGGCTGTTTTACCAATTCGAGAATGCGTTGTGTAGAAGCACAGTCAGCTACTGTGTTTTGTACGAGAGCAGGCTGAATAAGTTGCAAAGAGCACTGACACCCATCATATAAGCCCGTATAACAGAAATCCCCGGGTTGGCAAACACCATGTCGAGTAGCTAACACACTTTGATGGCAAGACTAAAAAATATTGGAATGAATATAACTTTTCTGTCATGAAAACAGTCGTTGATTTCTAGTCACACTTCGTCAACTTGAAATCCTTGTCTTTTATCTTGTTTTATATGTTTAGCTTCATAGCAAAGTTTATTTTGTGTGGGTAGGTTCATTTTGTGGTTGAAGGCGACGCTTCGGCTTCAATCAGGGTGTGATTGTATAGCCATTTCCAACCCTAAGGACGCTCCTGTTCGAGGTTTCTACTCCTAAAGAGATTCATTGATGATTTCCTTATTATTTAATAGTATCTTTCTTTGTAAAGGATTCTTATATCACTCTCCAACCAAAACAAAATGTATCCTGACGGCATTGCTCTGGCAAGAGATAGGGAATCCTTCGTGAATTAAATGTGCAGGAGCTAAGAATGTCACCCATTGCACCACGGTTAATATCTGTGTCAACACGTCGCTGTATTGACGTACGCAAATCGTCCTTCTGATGTTTGACTACCCTTCTTTATACTCTAATTATACGACAGTTCTTTTCAGGTTAACTCTCTTTCCTAAAAATGAATATATATATACGTACATCCTCTATCTTATGTTTAATCGAAGCTGTTATTAAGATTCCGCCAATGGATTCATCTGTAGTAATTTGAATCTGTAGTAATTTGAACGAGAAGACGAAAAATATATCCGAAATAAAATATTTATTTTCATTATCGTTTTGATCTTCTAGTTATTATTAGAATTTACATAAACCGATACTTGAAAGATTGGATAACCCGAAGCTTTAAATTGATCACAAATCATTCAGAGTGCTTGATATTACAGAATCAAAAACGATGTTGATTTCGACACCAAATTAGAATATATTTTTCTCACAAAAAAATTATTGTTAAAGTAAACAAATACAATGATGATAAAGATTAATTATAAAAATAATACATCATGTATAAGATCTCAAACTTCAGTATAACTGGTAAATTATTTCATCTATTATCCTATATTAACAAGCTCCTTCAGTCTCTTTAATTACTTGTTCCCCAGTGGGACAGTGCTAAGTTTACAATGCTAGATTCAAAGGTTCGATTCCCAGCAACAAGGTTTGGCTATAAAGCAAACAAAAAACTTTAATTGCTTATTTACGTAAAAATACTGGCGAAGGGTCACATGAGCCTATATTTCAAGCATGAAGGTCATATGTGTTGTGATTCAAATTGAGGTATGGAAGTCAGCACACACACAGACAAATAAAAAACAGAGAGAGGGAATTTACGTTAAACTATGTAATTTATATACTAATACTTAGGCCTAATAAAAGTGAAGAAAAGGTTTTTTTCTGATATGAACTTATTCATAGAAAGACTTTAGGCAGTATACCAAACCGATGTCACACAATTATTCTAGTTTAAATTTACGTGAAATGTCAACAGAAAATAATACGATTATTTAATTATCAGTAATGAATTTGTATTTCATTTGATTTATTATTCTAACTTATCAAAATGTGGAAGGGCGAGGGTCAGTACATTTCAAAGTTTCGTGAATTCCTGGTCTTTCTTTTGCCATAACGTGGGTTTTTAAAATCAACAACACAAGAAGTATAGATTACAATATCAAACACACACACACACAGGACTTGGTGATGCTATCCTCGTTTTTCTGTTAACCTTTAAGAAAGAAGTTAGCTTACTATAAAACATACGGTTAATTTCATAAGCTCAATAAAATTTGTTCTGTTACTTTTCTTTTCGGAATTTTATTTTTCATCTCAAATCGTCCAATTATTTCGAGCGCTGTACTGTAACCAAACGATCACCAGACATACTATTTTTGAAAGTTGTTACACCTCGGTGCTCACAGACTGGGGAAATTAGAAAAGGTATATTTTATTCTCCTCTCTTGCACTGGATAGAATGAACGGTTACAAATACTATTATCTGTACCTAGCTGAAGACCTACAGACTAAATCCATATCAGAGATTTGAATGATACATTAAAGAATCACAATTAATTTCTAATTTCTGCAGTGCTATACATACGAAAAGTGGAAACAATACCTTCCAGTTTTAATGAGGAAGTCGTTTGTGTGTTAATATAAAAAAATGTTAAGAAATTTTTCTCATTTGTTTTGCGTATATTCCTTTAGGTGAAAATTTGAATTTATTGAATTTTTTTTTGTAAGTACTGTACACCATACGTAAAACTTTGATAAATTCAACCCCTGTACCTTTATAATATAATATTATAAAATTCAATGCTGGTATCAAAATAAGTGAGGTTGAAACATTATATACTATTCGATATGTGCATAAAGTAAATTACCCTTGATAAGAACAATCTTAAATTTCAGGTCAGGTTAGTACAATTATGTTGGATAGTGCTGTCTGCCTGCATCGGAATCTAGATCATTGTGGGGGATCTGGGAAGGTCAGGTTCTATCTTCTTCTCTATGTTGGATAATTATAATGGCAGATATCTTACTATCATCTCTAAAATTCTCATTTATTGGATATTTTGTTTCCTAAAGATAAATTAGATTTTACAGGCGAGTATATAAAATATATTCTACGAAACAGTTTTAGATTGAGTATTTACAGTAAAATCTTGTCGCCATCACTCAATATCTAAGGAAAAAGGAAATTAAAATATAATAATGTGATATTTTTCCTTATGTACTTTTTAATTTCAGTCTTAATAAGCGGTTAACTTGCTGGAATGGATCCGAGATTTCCTGGTTTGTACCCAATTGTCGTTCAATAGAAAGAAAATAATCGCTACTTTGGGTGAAATAGAGAAGTGACGATCAGATCTTACTATTTGATCAGAGTATCCCACGAGTTGACGGCGGGTGATGTTAACTAGCTGCCTTTCTTGCGGTTTATCACTTCATAATTAGGAACGGCTAGCTCAGATAGACTTTGTGTGAAACTTAATAAACAACAATAAATGTTTAGGGTAGCCATCTGTTGTTTTAAGTTCTCCTAACTTGTCCTGTAAAACAAATTAAATTCACTTATAATGAATAGATGACTTTTTTCTTTTCAAATCGTTAATTTTTTTTTGCACATTAACAATCTCTTAATGTTTTTGAAAACTTGGTAACAATTTATGAAGGAAGTTAGCTGTTGCGACTGTGTTAAATGGTCTAAATTGATTTTTTCGACAATAATATTGAAAAAAACAAACAAGGCTTATCTTTGTTATGATCACGGTATCTTGAATTTGGCATATTTGAGGACATATGGTCCTTCATTGGCTCAGAAGTAAATTTGAAGGTTTAGAAGTATCAAATTTGAGGGTCGATTCCTTTAGTGGGCAAAGGGCTGATGGCCCATCGTGCGACTTTGCGGTTAACAACAAAACAATTAAGAGCATATTTAATGAAAATATAATCCAATGCACAAATTATGATCAATACTCGACTATCAGAATTTTCGTTTTGTTATGTGGTAAAATACATTTTAAACATTTACTCTATTTAAAGATGACTGTGTTCTTCAATTTTCAGCGACGATGCCCAATTTTCCAGTAATGTTCGCAGCATAAAATCATTTCCGGGCGTGTTTCTAGTTAGATGAAATTCAAGTATGAAGCACCTTTTTTTGTGTAAAATACTCAAAGTGCACGTTTTGCAATGTTATTCTTATTATAAATAAATCCACATTCTTATACTTTCACCGTTATCCCTTGTTAGCTTATTTATGCTATTTTTTTTTAAATATCAATTTCACAACACATTGTAATCCTGAAAACGGGTGATATCTCTCGATATAGAGAAGTTTTGAATTTAAAGTTTACTTCCCCCCCCCCTTGATATAATGCCTTCGATTTGGTGAAATCTATCTGGTTATCTTATTGTATTTCCATTAATTAGTTAGTTAGTTTGCAGTTAAGCACAAAGCTACACAATGAGTTATCTATGTTATGTTCACCATAGGTATCAAACCCGGTTTCTAGCGTTATAAGTCCGTAGACGTATCGCTATGCCACTGGGGAGCTTGTATTTCCATAAAATCTGACATCTAGTTATGAAAGTAGGTACTGTCTGAGCATCCGAGTCACAAAATGTAACTTTGTAAACAATTGTATAATGGCTTGCTGTAAACAAGTGAATAACAGTTTACCATTCAGATAGAGGTCGAGTTTGTATGGAGTATATATACAACAGATCGAGAGATATAATATGTTTCACCCAAAATAAACCACTTCATTATACACATAAATCGTTTTGTTCTGTTTTTTGCCAATTTATTAGCTACGTTGTACGCCTAAGTCACTTTGAATTTGTTTCACAGTGGTTTCCTGGGGCCTTCTCACAATCCTAACAAATGAAAGTTCTTCAAACTACAATGGTACGTACTTTCAGGTGACTTAAAATGTGCTAAGTGTAATTATTTCCGTTTTCTAATCCCGTTGACAGCAAACTGCGCTTGACAACGTAATGTAACTATTTCACGTATCTGTTTTACACCAGATTAGAATCTTTACTTTCTCAATTCACTTAATTATGACGTTCTTCACAATGCACGTATTTCGAAACTCCAAATGAACAGCATTGTAAATAAATATGAAACTTCACAGATGATACTCATGCAGAAGACACGAACAATGAGTAATTTCAAATGAATGGTAACTTTCTCATTAGTACACTACATTATTCAAGGGAATGGAAAGTAACTAAATTGTAAAATTCACTATTATTTCGTACTTGTTTTAAGTGTGTGGTATGCAGAGATATTATGTGTTTTCTACCTTCTTATTTTAATGTTGAATTTTACCAAAAGTATTCAGTTATTAAGGTGTATGCATAGCTTTTGCATAAAAACATTGCCATGAGAGTCGTTAAACCGCCCCCCCCCCCTCATTGGCACAGCGGTATTTCTGCGGATTTACAACGCTAAAAACCGGGTTTCTATACCCGTGGTGGGCAGAGCACAGATAGCACATTGTGTAGCTTTGTGCTTAACTACAAACAAACAAATCGTTAAGCTATTGTCGCTCTAGCTACCTATTGTTCTGTGTTGTGCCTCTGAGATAACACCTAATCTACCCATAGAGAAAATAACTGTAAAGTTTCAACTTGTGTATCAAAATAGACAACAGTTTTCTCAGGTGATGTCTCAAGGCTACAATATTCTGTATTCTCTAATAGGAAGGTAAAATGTTACCACTTCAAATACATCACGTGATTAATGTTTTTACAGTCTGGTAGTTGCTTTCATAGAATAGTCTGAATAAGATTTCAAACTAAACAGAGTGAATAAGCATTTTAGATCTAATTATTCAGTAAATTTAACATTCTATTGTGCCGAAGTGAATACTCACACACATTTTGTTTGGGTTTGAATAAAGATTGTTTATTGTATTTTGTGTCCAATCTCTTTATTTCTCATAAACTCAGTCAAAGTCAGAGAATTGTGAATTATTTCACAATAAATATGTTGGCCAAATCTTTCCTTATTCTGTTATTCACTCTTTGGAGAAACCAGTCTTTTCTGAGGATATCATAAAATAGATAGGAATGAGAAACTTTTGATGCCAACGGAACATTGTTATAGAGTTTTCTGTTTCCTTCTGGCATGTGTATTGCCCGTTACTCTAATTCGTGTATAATTAAGTTTATAAAGACTTTATTATTAAGGAAATAACAATTTCCACAATTCAAAGGACTTACAACTAAGATAAAGAGTCAGTCACTGGGACTTACAACCAAGATGAAGAGTCAGTCACTGAAGGGAGTTGGTTGTCCGAGAGAATTGTTGGGCCTAGGATAAGTTCTATCTTTTATGTAGCACTTTTGTCGAAATGCTGTGAAAGCCTACTATTTCATACTTGTTATTGCCACAACTTTGAAAAGAAAGTTGCCAATGTTTGGTGCATTCAACACCTAAAGGTCATGGATGGTGTTGCATCCTTCGAGCCTGAGACCAAATGAGGCAGTCTGTATAGGACTGCCAGGCTTTGCCAGTTATAGTAACTTATTTCCAGCTCTAGTCAAAGCTCTACCAAAAATAGCCAAGAGAGAATGGAGGTGCAGTTGATGGACAAAGTTTGCCAGTCGGACCTATCTTACTAGCAAATGAGACAGTAAACCCCATATGGTGAAGAAGATGAATCATGAGGCATTCATGAACCATTTGAACCTAGAGGTACAGTATCCTGCAAGGGCAGCTATAAATCATAGAGAAAGATGAAGTCGTGTCAGTTGGTAGATAAGAGTTCATAACTGAGAAATTCTGGCCACAACCACAGGCTGTTGTGAGTGAAGCAAAACAAATCTTTCTCCTTCCTTCCCATCACTAAATGTTCAAGATTGCATCAAAAGAAAGTATGGATTATTTCCTGAAGTGTTTCAAGCAGGTAACTTAATGGAATGGCTGGTCTCCATAACAGAAAGCAAAATGCCTAATGTCGAGTCTAGACAGTCTAGTCTGGACTTTGTCAAGCACGTAAATGATGTATAACTATGGAAATTGGAGACAGTCACTGTGCTGAAAGCTTATCCTGGTGGAAAATCAAGGAATCCATTGAAACAAGTGCAAGGCTTGGAAGAGGGGTGCCACCAAGTTTACCCTGCAATGGCTTCAGTGGATTTGGAGGGTATTCTCATTTACAAGTATGAGATGATGAGACATCATCTAGGTGTGAAAGATAATCTCACCCTTACTGAGGCAACTTCTTTCATGAAAAGGTACAAAGTGGTAACTTAGAAATGGTTGCAGGAAAGGAATAAACATGCAGTGACAGCTGTTGTGGCTATCGCTCATATAAATGTTTCTTCCAATGTCCCTACGTCATGCCAATCTTAAGACATGCCAAGATGTAACCAACCAAACTCACATCCTGGCACTGTGATGCAACCACAATGGTATCCAGTGAATGGGCTGAATGGGCAGAGCTATCCTAGCCCTCCAATGGCTTTCTAGATACAGCTACTTTTTAGTGAGCTTTTCATATCTTGTCGAACAGCAAAGTAAGCCAAGTTATAGGTTTTGACTGGTGACTCAGCAGATTCAGGAGAGCCAACTGCAAGCAGTAAACAGTCTGATACAGTTTCAGAAAACTAATGGAGCCCAAGTCGGATCTGGTCATGAAATTAGGAGAGTATAATGGATGGTTTGCACTAAAAGACTTGGTTGTCAATCAAGTTCTCTCACAGCTGGGTTTATCATCGTATAAGCTTGCCAGGGTAAAAGAGCAAGAGATAAGAATTCTTGGATAATACAGGAGCAGCCAGAACACTTGTAAACCTTGCATTATACCAAGAACTCCAAGAGAACGCACTACTCAAGCCAGTAGACTTCATTCTGGCAAATGAATATGAACTAAACATGAATGGAAAAGTGAATCTCTGACTATGACCAAGAAATTTCACTCCCAGAATGATGGTAGTTCATTGCTGATATAAGTTCTGGCATTGGCTTCCTTAGTTCGACTGTGAAACTGGTGAAGGTGATATTCTATGAGAGTTACTTGATGCCAGCCATATGAATCCAGGAACAATAGACTTTATAAGTGTATGTGAGAGAGGAAATAACCGTACCCACACATACACAATAGTGTTTTCTGAGTTACTATAAATGAGACTTGGTGTGTCATTGCTGTTAACGAGGTAATACAGCTCACACATGAAAGGTATTGTTTCCTTTTCAGAAAGCAAGCAGTGTTACCAAAGACAGTTATATGTCCAAGGAGGGATAAAATCTTAGTATTTTTCTGCAAAATAGAGAGTCAGTTATCCAGCTTCCCTCTAGAATGATAATTGGCAAGGTAAGCAAAATGGAAGTGATCAAATCTAGTTGTAATGCTAGGGTTGCATCGGAAAGCAAGTACACAGTTACCAGCGAACCTGAAATTGCTAGTTGATGATTATGCAAACACTTTAACTCAACACAACAGCAGCAGAAACTCACTGATATGTTCGTCAAATATACCAATGTTTTATCTCGAATAACAGTAGCTCAATATCGCATAGATACAAGTGATGTGTATCCAATTAAACAAACGCCACACACACATATACAACACATGTTAAAGAGTGATATAATACAGCCTTCGGGGTGTGTTCTGCCATAAGAACTAATTACTACCAGGAAAAACAAAAGGTATGCCTAAGTTTTGTATTGACTTTAGATAGATGAATGTGGCAATTCTCACTGATGCATCTACGTTGCTGTGAACAGATAAATAGCTGGAGCTGGAGGTGTTGGAATAGGCCTGATGGCTCAGCACTTTAGACCTGGTATCCAGAAATTGACAAATCGAGCAAGATAACGAGAGCAAACCTAAGACTTCCTTTAGCATGAGAGATGGCTTATATGAATTTTTCATCTTGTCATTTGGCCTGCCATTTTTAGGAGGCTTATGGAATGGGCTGCAATAAGAGAAATACCTGGTCTAAGTTGATGTCGTCTTAGTATTTAGTCATATGTTCAAGTCTAGACCTGAGAACTTGAAAATAATATTCTAGGAGGCAAAAAGGCAGACATGAAAATGAAACCAGCAAAATCTAAATTCATCCCACGAAGTGGAATTTCTTACTCTCATCATGGGTAAAGATGGAGTGTCTACAGATCCTGCTAAAGGAGCAGGGGTGCAGGACTGACTTAAATATGTGACCAAGCAAGAAGTCTGTTGTTTTCTTGGCTTTGTGTCATACCAATGTTTGTGGCCAACTTCTCCAGGATTCTTACACTGTTATTGGCACACACTACAGTTGAGATGCACTTCAGGTGGAGTGAGGAAAGTGAGCAAGTATTCCAATCCCTAAAGCATGGTTTACTAGAAGCCCTAGTGTTAGCATGTTCAGGACTAGACTGTGAGTTCTACTTAGATAAGGATGCCAGTGATAGTGGATTGGAGCAGTTGGTGCAATTGTAGGATGGAATAGAACATATGATTTCATACATTAGATGTGTGCTCACAGCTTAATAAAACAGACACTGTATGATAAAGAAATAGCTTCTTGCAGTTGTAATATTTGTAAAACACTACCAACACTACTTGGGTGGACCGTGCATCACTTAAATGGTTGACGAAATTAAAAAATTTGGATGAGATGATTGCATTGTGGATAACAGTATTGAAGGAGTATAATCTAATCATACAACATCATCTGGTACTTCAACATAGAAATGCTGACAGAATGTCTTGCCAAGTGATGGGATCCTGTTTGCTCATTGAATATTCTAACCCTGAACATCATGTAGAAGTCAAAACTATTTCTACCATAGTGCCACACAATAAGATATCCCAGTACTGAATGAATGCCACAATTAATACTTTGGGAACACTGGGAAGAACAACTGAAGGGCACAGATACAACATGGGCATTCCGTGCCATGTAGTAAGATAAATCCTGCCAGTTCAAATTGATGAATGCACCATGGATGCACGTAATCTATGGTACTTTATATGAACATTACAAGGGCAGGACTGTGTGCTGTACTGTCATTATTAACCACCGAGCGATGGCTCTCAGCTTGTGTTGCTGATAGTTGTCCCCAGAGCTTTGAGGCACGAGATTCTTCAGACAGAATGGAGGGCACTAAAATGTTACCCACTCACGTCCTAACATTTGGTGGCAGTTCCACTGGCTGCATTTGAGTAAAGATGTTCAGTGATGATATTAGTACTGTTCAGTGTGTATGTGTGTGTATCACTTAAAGAAAATGCCCATTTTTGTCTTATGAACTAATACTCATTCAGATAAATATATTATGGAACACCTGTTAAAAGTAATTTGTAATTCTGATTAAAGCACAGTCATAAAATATATACATAAGTAAATTGCGCTCTAATAAAATAGGGCCATCTACAGTTATATGTTATTACATATGTGCATAAAAAGAAATTATTTCTGTAAGTTAACTTAAGATGTAAGTATTACATGACGTTTCAATGCACAAAATTGTTTAAGCTTTATAGAATCCTTACTACATGTTTACCTTCACATAAAATGGTGTAGTATAGGAATATACTATATTTTACTTCTTTCTACAGTATTAATAATTATTCTGAAGTTATTTTAATTTTAATTATGAGTAGGCTTCCACGTATCATGTAGTCAAGAAAAACCGTTAAGTTGATCTTGTTTCAAGTAACCTTTGTTTCTTTGCGACTTTGTGTAAGAATTAGGGTTAGTAATGTCCTTCAGTGGTTGTTTAGGTAATACCTATCTATAGGTTAATGTCTCAAGTATGTTTTTTTTTAGAATAACTTGCCACGTGGAAGTGCAAGTCGAACAGTATAAATACAATATCTCTTCAAACCTAATTGAATTAGCGCAGGGCAAAGCAAGGCGTGTAAGTCAAGCTGAGGTAAGATAAAGTAAAGAAAAAGGTGCGGTAAGGTAAGATAAACGTATGAAGCCTTGTATCCTGCAGCCCGACTTAGACCGACAAACAGGTATGCACACTGTTTTTACGTTAAATGTTTTAATAAAGATTGTTTATTTTGTTTATCACGTTTTGTCTAATTTCTTTCGTATATTTAACATAGATCCAGTTAGAAAGCGTTTTAGTATTACTCTGTAAATCTATATCCTGACGAATCTTCTCTATGATGGGCTTTTTTTGATATGTCTCAAAAGTATTTTCAGCTCATCTGAAAACACTACAATATTCTACATTTGCTCTAAAGTTTTCAGTCAGTAATAATAGCGTTGTCTGTACTATGTATCAGTGGTCTCATTTTATTAAAGAGCTATATATACAAAAACAGATTATTTTTTAAGAAATTAAATTGTGTCTCTACTTACTTTATGTAAATTGTGTCTCTACTTACTTTATGTAATGTAAATTGTGTCTCTATTTACTTTATGTAATGTAAATTTATGAAACATGTGGCATTTGAACCAAAATTTGGGCACAGAGGTATGTCTGCGGACTTACAACGCTAGAAACCGGGTTTCGATACCCTTGGTGACCAGAGTGCAGATAGCCCATTGTGTAGCTTTGTGTTTAACTTCAAACAACGCAACGATAAACTACACAAAGAACTACTTGCATATAGCTGACTCTCATCTTGAATGGATAAAACAACGATAAACTACACAAAGAACTACTTGCATATAGCTGCCTCTCATCTTGAATGGATAAAACAACGATAAACTACACAAAGAACTACTTGCATATAGCTGACTTTCATCTTGAATGGATAAAACAACGATAAACTACACAAAGAACTACTTGTATATAGCTGACTCTCATCTTGAGTGGATAGAATTAGAAAGAAGTTAGCTAGTCAACAGCACCCACGCCAACTCTTTGATTACTTTTGTTTGACGGAAAATAGTGTGATTTGACCGTCATGCTTATAGTGCGGAGCGCGTTTATGGGGCAATAAGATGTAAATCAAAAATCGTTGGAATCAAAGTCTGGGCACGATAACTATTAAGTCAAGCCCAACCAATTGAACACAAGGACTAATATGTTGAAAACCTAAGATGAAATAATGATCTTACAGATCCAGCAGAGATTAAGAAAATCTTAAATTAATCGTAAAAAAAGGAATTTAAAAATGTCTATTTTAATAAATTTAAATAGTTATCTTAGATTAATATAGTATTAAAAATTGTAATAGTTGTTTATTTAAAAGGTATTGTTTATTTTAATAAATTTAAAAAGTAGCTTTAGATGAATATATTGCTAAAAATTGTAATAGCCTCAAAATTTGTTTAACAATATTATGGAAACAATAAACTTAGAATACTTTTTTATATCATGTATGTTAGAATATTACAATTTATGGCATGTAAAGAATCAACTCAATTCCCGACATTTTGAAACCTATGTTGCAAGGAAGAAGATATACGGGAAATAAAAATAGACCTGATACTATATGAAGAGAGAGAGTAATAGTGGCGGAGAGACAGATTACGATCTCAGCCTAAAGCGTGTGGTGAATCAATAAATGGAACCAGATGTCCCGCCAACTTCACGGAGATCATGAGAGTTTGTAGAGACACCAGCTGCCTTGAAGAGAGAAATATTTATTGTGATTTTTCCAGTCTGTGAAAGGTTTAAAATTTGAATTAGAGCAATTTCTCAGTATATAGCCACTCCAGCCCAATTTAAGTCCCTCACAGGCCGGAGCAGTGGTCCTTTAAGAAAGACCCAGTTTAAGTCCCTCAGAGGCTGAAACAGTGGTTCTCTAAGAAATAGATCCAGTTTAAGTCCCTCACAAGCTGGAGCAGTGGTCCTCTAAGAAATAGACCCAGTTTAAGTCCCTCACAGGCTGGAACAGTGGTCCTCTAAGAAACAGATTCAGTTTAAGTCCCTCACAAGCTGGAGCAGTGGTCCTCTAAAAAATAGATCCAGTTTAAGTCCCTCACAGGCTGGAGCAGTGGTTCTCTAAGAAATAGAACCAGTTTAAGTCCCTTATAAGTCTATTTTTTAGAGGACCACTGCTCCAGCCTGTGAGGGACTTAAACTGGGTCTATTTCTTAGAAGACCACTGCTCCAGCCTGTGAGGGACTTAAATTGGGTCTATTTCTTAGAGGACCACTGCTCCAGCCTGAGAGGGACTTAAACTGGATCTATTTCTTAGAGGACCACTGCTCCAGCTTGTGAGGGACTTAAACTGGATCTATTTCTTAGAGGACCACTGTTCCAGCCTGTGAGGGACTTAAACTGGGTCTATTTCTTAGAGGACCACTGCTCCAGCCTG
>NW_013666356.1:59870-92445 GCF_000517525.1 Limulus polyphemus | reverse complement strand
CACTGCTCCAGCCTGTGAGGGACTTAAATTGGGTCTATTTCTTAGAGGACCACTGCTCCAGCTTGTGAGGGACTTAAACTGGATCTATTTCTTAGAGGACCACTGTTTCAGCCTCTGAGGGACTTAAACTGGGTCTATTTTTTAGAGGACCACTGCTCCAGCCTGTGAGGGACTTGGATCGGTTTCTTAGAGAATCATTACTCTAGCCCTTGAGAAGCTTTTAGTGGATCATCACTCTGTGTGGGATTTAAAATGAACCTACTTAACAGTCTTGTCCACGAGGGACTTAAACTGGATCGACCTTCTGGTGCATCATGGTAGGTGAGAACTTTTGTAGGTTCTGTAATTGTAGTTCGGTTTGCCAAATGAGCGGTCAGTGATTTAGTTGAGAGTGAAAGTTATTCAGACACCTGAGTGGAAACTGTTTTCTACATTCCATGTGATTTATCGTTAAACAATATTACATGTTTCCTATTGATGATATTCTTAATGGTTTAGACAAACCTGTAGATATGTTTATTTACGAAATCAGAATTACTTAGAGGAGAAACGTGTGGAGGCGAGGAAATACGATTAGATAATGTAAAACCTCCAAACGTTTAATATGCTAGAGGCGGGAACATGTTTTACAAACAAGAACTGTTGTAAGTACTTATCTGTTACACTTTTATTCAAAAGTAATGGGGATGATGTTCTTTACTCCGATGCACATTTTTTAATGCAGTTTTTGATTACCAAATACCCCACCAGAGCCAAATAATACCCGAACAAGACAGGTTACACCTGGTGTACCAGCCTTGATGCAGCATAACATACCAATACGGACGACTTCACCTAACTCCGGTTGAAGAAAGAAAATGTACGCAAGTAAACAGAAATATGTTTTTAGTTTTCCTGTTTATTTGCTTATTTTCCTTTTTCGGAAATTGAGACCAAGTTATTTCTTAGAAACTAGAACTGGAATTTTCAAGTTGAACTTATTAGCCATATAACCTTTTAAAAATAAAATTGTATTAGATAACTGGAAATATTTTATGTGGCTACTTCAAAACAGTCAATTCACAAAACAAGCATGAAAAATTCTCGAAAATCTAGATCAGATGATGTTTCTATTCATAATAAGAGATGATTAGGGATTTTCCTTTACACGTTATGTTGATCCTGTTAGAGTTTTATAAGGAACGTTTTTAGAATATGCTTTACAGACATAGTTAATAGTGAAACGAATGTAGGAGAGTTACTACCATAAACGATGTGAGTAACGAGGGATACCTTGGTGATAACTTGCTAGCACGCCAGACACTTTGTGTTATTTAAACGTGCTCTGTAATGGCCTCAGGTCCTCTGCCGACACACTAATTACCTCGATCTTCTGGGTTTTTTATGGTGAAGTGATAATAGTCGTACCCCAGCCTATATTTCTTTTGGGCTATTGAAAGTCGAAAACATTAGATTGAGATGGTCATCCTTAGCTATGGGCCTACAAACATGGCATGTGGTTTCCTACATATTTTAGAAAAGTAAGTTAATATTACATAAAAAGTACTTTACTTTACGCATTAAGGATGATTCATTTTACAGTCTTGTTTAGTGGAACTCAAAGCTGTGTGACCGCAAACTAAAACCGTGACCCGTTTCTTTTAAATTTTGCGGTCTACAGTAGCCTCGGTGAAGCCTTCCAGGCAGACCACGCCCGAAAGGTTTATCAATCTTTCTTTCTTATCTATTGTTGTTTAAACCGTTTACTAAGACGAGATTCTTTTTTCAATGTTTTTCTTCAAAGACCCACATAAGTTCATGCCCAGAATAACTATAGCATACTTTCTTGTCCTTTTGATGAAGACACCCGTTTTTATAAATCAAGAAAAAAAAATGAATTGGAATTTAGGCTTGAACATCAACATGCGAAAACGTGAGTTAAGTCTCAGGTATAACTATCCACAATTTTGAGCTAAGGGCAGAGGGAAGATAGCCAGCAAAAAATGTCGCCACAAAAACGTTTTCAGTGTGCTGAAACATAAAATTATGTAGAGCATTGGATAGAAAAGGTAATAAACTGAGAAATATACTTATGTAGCTACTAGCAAACGAAATTACTGACATGATATGATAACAAACAATAATCTTGGTAATCAAACAAATGATGAAGATTTAAGAAAATGATTCAATTATCCCTAAGTATTAAAACTAAACTATGAATAAATGAATGTAATCTAAATATCTGATGACTGAACACTAGTCTTGTTAATTCATGTAGTGCATTTAAGTATAACAAAATAAAAGAATAAAACTGAAGTTAAAATGCAATCACACATAAAAATAATTTCTTATTGTTACACTAGGGCCTCCCAGTGACTCAGCAATAAGTCTGAAGGCTTATAATGCTGGAATTCGAGTTTCAATACCCCTGTTGGGCACAGCACTGATAACCCGTTGTATAGCTTTGCGCTTAACAACAATCAAACAAGCTATACCAAGAATCCTTATATTGTTAATACTACGTACATATATTACATCAAAAATTAACGAAATAAACATGCAAAGTTATACTTTAAAACAACTTCAAAAATCGATAATTTATTAGTATGAGTAAGTTTTGCATCCGAATTAAAATGTTTCACGTACACAATGTAGCGTTGCACGGGGTTTTGATTGAGGTCCAGTTTTATTCAGCTTGCATATTGGTCGTCTTTTTAACATTCTTCCTTTATGTAATTTATAGTGTTTGCAGGTCATACAAATGCATTTTCAGCTCACGCTGATCTACTTAGGCTAGAATAAATTGTACAAACTGATATAAATGAATTATCAGTTTGGTTAACAACAAATATACATTAAAGGTTCTTTAAACATAGAACAAAAAATGTCTTTTATTAAACTTTGACGAACATGTATACATTTGTCTTTTCAGATAACTTGTTAATAGATGGCAAATTTATTCAGCAAGTGAATGCGATGCAATTAGAATTATTATTAATGAAAATTTAACTTCCAATATAAGCATAATAAAAAAGCAAAACTGCCAGAAACATTAGTGTACTATTACAATTGCAATATGTGTTGCCTTGGCAATATTTAACAATGTTATATTTTCCACTAATACTGTTCAATCACGAGTTACTGTATCTTAATTTGGGGAAACCGAAGTAAGACTATTGAATCAAGTTTGGATTC
Organism: Limulus polyphemus; assembly: GCF_000517525.1. NCBI lineage: Eukaryota > Metazoa > Arthropoda > Merostomata > Xiphosura > Limulidae > Limulus > Limulus polyphemus. Next base: position 89,271 of record NW_013666356.1, on the reverse strand, counting down.
TTCAAACACAAGCTCTGAGAGTTATCACTAAAAGCACTGTACATCGCTTTTTATTCAAACTTCCATATTAGGTTTAGAACATCGCTATACAAATATGTTATAATTATTCATGCGTGAAATATTTTCTAATTACTGTACTATGAATAGTTATGGATATTCTAACGATATATGTAATCCTGAAACCTTTATATTCTGTATGCAATTTATATATTATTTTAGATACTGTAAAATGCTCGTAGCAACAAATGTGGCTGAAATTACTTCTCGGTTAAGAAGACAGTGCTAATTTGTTAGCTTACAAAGAACAACTTAAAAGTTATCTTTTAAATAATTTGATAACTAAAGAGTAAAATGGTTATAAGTTTTCATGTAGTTAAATAATAGATAAATTGAATTATTTAATATTTATTATTCCTGGGTCACCGACATTGGTTGTAAAGAATGATCTTCTTATTGCCTTTCTTTTTTCTTACTGTTTATACTATCTATAAAAAATGAAATAATATTGGTTTTTGATTGATTGAAAATCTTTCAATTCTCCTGCTATTTTGAAGATTCATCCTACATGTTGACTATTTATACTTAACCAAAAATGTCGAAGTGCTGGTTAAATGAAATATGGTGATACCATAATCAGAACTTAGTCTGAATAAAAATGAGGAAAGGTAGACGATCTGTATGGGAGAAAGTGCTGTGCTGAGTTATTGCTCAGATGCTGCTAAAACAGAATGTGCTGAGACTTTGTGGGGAGGGTTCCATAACATTTCAAGTTTGTCAACATCTAGTGTACCTTTCCCCCTCATCACTGGATAGGTGTGTCTGTGAAAACTTTTAAGTAGGTCTGGCTGGTAGAAGAAACTTATCTGATATTACCGAGCCAAGCATGGCCTAGTCAGTGATTAGCTTTCCCGGACTTTCAATGTGAGGGTTCATGGTTCATGTCCCATTATCATAAAATTGCGCTCTGTACTTTAGAGCCACAGGTGCACTAAGAGAGGTGGTTAAGTCCTACTACTTTTTTAGAAAAGAATAGCCCAATTTTAAAGAATCATTTCAAAATGTACTTTTTTATTGATAAAGGATTTGCTGTTAGTGTGTGCGCGCGCATGCCTCAGTAATCAAAATTGTTTATGTATTCAATGTTAAAGGGTTTATTTTTGAATTATGTAGTATTCTGTGTTAAAGTTTTTATTATTATATAATATATTTTTCTGTGTTTAATGTATTTATTGTTAAAGGGTTTATTTTTAAGTGATGTGGTATTCTGTGTTAAAGGTTTTTTTATTATTATGTAAAGTATTTTTCTGTGTTTAAAAGGTTTGTATTCATTTACATATTGTGGTTTGGTTTGGTTTGAATTTCGCACAAAGCTACACAAGGGCTATCTGCGCTAGCCGTCCCTAATTTATTAGTGAAAGACCAGAGAAAAAGCAACTAGTCATCACAACCCACCGCCAACTCTTGTGCTACTCTTTTACCAACGAATATTGGGATTGATCGTCAATTTATAACGCCCCCACGGCTGAAAGGGCGAGAATGTTTGGTGGGACGGGGATTCGAACCCGCTTTAAGGGTTGTGACGTCTATAAGATAAGCTAATGGTTGGGAAACCGGATAGCCCTTCTGTAGCCTTGCGCAAAGATTCTAAAAACTAACATACAAAAAAAAAACCGAACAGTGTCATTCTAGGTGATATTGATTGATTTCTTTTAAGATTTCAGTGATTGGTTTTGAATACAAGAACAAATGAAGGAAATTATGTTTCGCCTGAGCGATTCTACATTTGATGCCATTAAGCAGATAACTGGAAGGTCATTATTTGTGTGTTTAAAATTTGATGCTGGAGACATAAGGGGAATTTGTCCATCTATAGTGATGAATTGAATTAGCGTCTTAGACGAAGTCTTTTAAGTGAAGCCATGCAGCACAACATGGATGAAATAAAAAGTATAACGAATACCTGCAACTGGAATTCTATGATTAAAGTAAGAGTAACTCACATGAAATCCCTTTTCGAATTATGTGACACACAACAGCTAGGATCTTTGTAGGATCTGCAGCCTGAATGACTACAAGACTGACATCTGAAAGGATTTGCAATCCTTGCTTTTTAAGCGAACAGGTAGAATGTCATGATAACTAGCATTAATATGTTACTAGAGATCCATTTATAACTTATAATAACCTTACCTTGGAATCATAAGGAAATCGAAAATTGTGAGCAAAGATGTGACTACAACTGAATTAATCATTATTTGAAGGAAAAAACATATGAACAGATCAAATCTGAGTTTTACTTCTCCTTTCCATAAATGGTATTATTGTAACGCAGCAAATTCAACACACGGTGTCGCTAATTATTATGCAGTAAGTGTTATTTTATGTGTAACCCCTATGAATTATTGACTGCTATACATATACTCGTGAAAACTGATGTGTGTGATAATTAAATGCATCAAGATATATTGTGTATGTTTGCTTGGTTTAGAAAGTTTAAAGCTATAGAATACTATGTATACTCACAAGTGAAAACATAATTAGATCTAACCAGTTTATTTACTTGGAGTGATTAGAAGTCTCCCAGAATTCAGCATATATAACTTATGTTTTGTAACTGTTCATCTAAAAGGAGGATCTGGTGTGGAATCTAATAGGAATAATTGGTAGGTTGATCCCTTATGATACCTGAGCTAAATCGTTTTTTCTCAGGTAAGGATAGCACTCCTTTCAGCATTGTCGAAAGTATTTTGCTCTTTTGTAAAAGTGTGCTTTTAGTACATGGACTTTATACCATTTTTGAATTTGAGAAATGAAGCAGTTTTACTAGCATGTTCTACTGTAAACTTGATTATACCCCGAAACTGAAGCATGAATGCCTGATTTATTGCAAATACAGTAAACAGGTACTGTCCCTACACTTGAGCTTTATATAATCTGTTTGTGTTCATCAGCTTTTTGTTTGCTGTTCCCTGCTATCTAAGTAATGTTTATGTCAGATCTCATCAACACAACCAAAACTATATATATATATATATATATTCAAGTTTCGTTTATTATACAAGTATTATGTCTAAGTTAATATTTATCTCAACCATTTCTCAGCCATTATTCCAGCAACCATCCACTAAGAAGGTCTACATACTTTACAATTGTTCGTTTGATGGATGCAGCATTTGGCACAATTAAAGCCATGAAATATACACATAGTTCAAAAATTACTATAACATACAACACAAAGAAAACTCATCTTCACGTTGCAAATTCAGGATATTGTTAACAATGGTCCAATAAACGTCTTAAGATCCATGGAAAGGAACCCAATAATTTCCCAGAAAACTACAAAGCAAGAAAACAAGCTGCTTCAAGAGCTTGTCATCCCCAAGAAGACAGTTGGTATCCCCACCAACTCACGTTCTTGTCGACCGAACAGTGAACAGATAATGAAGATATGACAATAATTTACATCTCACTTTAACGTTAGGAGAAATGTACAGGCTGTGAAACGATTATCATTAACTATGTCAATATGTAAGTCAAACACACGGAAACACATAATGTATTAATTACAACGTGAATTATTTAATAGAACAGTCATTCAGCATGTTAGATTTTTAAGTTGATTCGCCGTACTTAAATATATTAGTTAACTACTCCAATGTATCATTCATTTCTTTTTGTTATCTGCTCTGAATAGGCTTGTCATCATCATGTTTAATGATTACCTGAAATTTAAATGCTGTGCTTGTGTTCTCAAATCGGAAATAGTCATCATGTTTAGCCTAAAATGACTGACTGTTTGTACACTTTTCACTATCAATTTGGGTCATCATATTAAATAATTTAATATTTTTGCCTATTAAAACATCCAGTGTAAAGAATTGACACAAAACATTGTGTGAAATCACTTGTTTACTGGGTAGGATACTTAGGACACTCCAGCAGTAATTTGAGGGATTTGTTGCAATTTCGATGGTATTTTGTTTAAATGTTTTGTGAGTCACAAGCTCCCTAGGATCCCTTATCATATGAAATAATGGATCCACGAACAATTTGGTGCATAAGTAGTTTATAAAAGTAACCTAAAAAGTGATGGAGTTCCATGTAATTCTAGTTTTAACCAAATGGTGTGATGTTTAGTGTTCTCTACAGAAGTTATTACGAGTTATATTTACCTATTTATTAGTTTAGTAAACCAATTTTATTTCACAAAGTTTTCTCTACTTTACACTGCTTAAGATTTATTACGTTGTTATTTATTTTACTTTACTCTTAGGTGCAGTTCAGACTGTGTTCCATATGGTTGGATCCATATTAAATTTAAGTGTAATTTTGATTATTACCATTATTATTATGCTTCTACCCTTGTGATATTGTAAAAATCGGTTTGTTTTATTCTGTTACATTCAATATTGAATTGAGCTTTGCGATGTATATTTTCAAATAACAAAGCTAATTTGTGTTTTAAAGTGTAATTGCGACTTGTTTAGTGATAGATTTTACTTTGGTAATTTGGGATTTCCCTCTATTTACCTTATACTGTTATTTTCAATTCCTGTGTAGCTTAGTTTAGTTTTATTCTATTTTATTCCTGTTTTATTTAATTGAAGTATTTGAATTATGTTCTGTGTAATGATTGGTTAGTGCTATGTGTAAGTCAGGTTACTTTGGGTGTTTCTCTGTGCTTTAGTCTTTATTTATTCTGGGTATATTGATTGTGCAAAAGGGTTTGAAACTATATTAAATTACGCCATCTTGTGAACCGCTGAATTATATTAAAGTATTCTTCATTTGATTTTCAGTTTTTGAAAGCCAGTAATGTTGTTCGATATAAATTGATTTTCCCCTTAAAGTTGCTTTTCCAATGCATTATTATGAAGTAAAGGTCGTTCTTATGTTTTGTTTGTTCTACTTTGCTGTTTTGTTTCTGGTTCTGTAAGTAAGTATAAGTATATGTGTAGTGAGATGTAGCTGTAGTGTCTTACTATTATTTATGGTATAATGTGCCATTAATGGGTAATGCATTTTATGTTGTGTTCATATAAAGTTTGTATAGAAAAAACACTGTACATTGTGACTGTGATTGAAATTTGAAGTTTAAGGTAAATCTTGATGGAGGACCACCTTAAGGTAAAGGATGAAGAGTTGTTGTTGTATTATTGTATGTTTCTAGCATAACTCCGATGTTTTTAATTTTACTTTCTGCTTGTGTCATTGGAATCACGAAACCTATTATACTTATGTTTAAAACAGTGCTAGTTATTTAAATTATAACTCAAACAACACCTAGGTATTTGAATAAGACAGTATTCACTTCTTTGATGTCATACTTTGTGCAACTGCTACAGGTAGAGTGAGAAACTGTACTTGCCAGGTTATTTGATCTTGTCACTCAGTACAAGTCTATTTTATTAAGTTCATGTTTTAGCTTAGTTTACCTTTAATTTCCTATGAGTTGTGTCCATTTACACTTTGCGTTTGCGTGTACAATAAAGACGCGTGTTTTCTACAGTACCCGTGGTTTTGTCCTTCACTTCCTCACGTACACCTTTAAATTTACTTTCATCAACTAAACCCATTGATTTTCCTGACATCCTGTGGACTCTAGTGGATAATTATTCTTAATAAAGAATGAAACAATGGAACAGGTCGGTAAATCTTTAAAAGTTTTGATTGTGTTTACATATGTCTTTATTTCATATGGATCAAACTGTGGAAATTCGTAAGTTCCTGAAGTTATAATATACAAGTAATAAGGAGCTGGTTGCTTAAATTCTTACCTTTCTATGTGGCCCAAAAATGTTAAAACTCGAATAAAAGTTAGAGAAGGCCAAAATCAATCACGCCTAATTTTCTATAGGATTCTATTATGCACAAAAGTGCATCAATGCACTAAATTTTATGCTGTACATGACAACTTTCTTTCCTCTCAGATACTTTGGATCTGTTATGGTACCAAACGATAAATCCAAACAATCATAAACTAATAAATGACAACATAAATAAATATATTTAGTATAGTGTAATCCAAATATCAGCTCTATTATCTCATTCTAGTAAATCCAAGTAATCAGTAAAACAAGTAATAACCGAACTTATCGATTTTTGATGCAAGTAGGTTTGGACGAAAATTGAAAATAATTTAATACTATTGATAACAATTATGTTTGCAGTAGACAAAAAGTAGTTAGTGCTACACTTCGGACGCACCGCCAGAGGGCGGAAAAACGCGTGTCGACCTCAGGCAATGGGGAGGGGGGAAAAGAGGTAGAGACGATAGTGTCATCAGAGAAGGTGCATAAGGGACCGCCCCCCCCCAGTGGCACAGCGGTATGTCTGTGGACTTACAACGCTAGAAAATGGGGTTCGATACCCATGGTGGGCAGAGCACGGATCATTGTGTAGCTTCGTGCTTAATTACAAAACAAACAAACAAGCATAAGGGATCCCCCGCTTCCCCCCACAACAAATTCTACGGCGCTTGGATTTAATGATCCCAGCTGTGGCAATGGATTTACAGATCCCAGCCACATTGTGACCTTGATTAAGGGAAGTTTGTTGGAGTATGTTTTGTCGAAAATCTGTCTACTTGCTTCTTCTCGTCATCGTCATCGAAGACATCACCCTTGCTCTTCTCTCTCTGCCATGGAACCCTCCGGATATTTCTCCTCTCATGACGTCAAAATCGCCTTAAAATAATACCTGTTTATTCTCTGTAATTCAATGTAAAATCGATTACAATTCTAACTAATAAATTACCACAAGCGGGGCGAAGGGGGATGCTAAAATCCCTGAACACTAAAGTTTGGGAAAGTTTCTTTCCTTTAAAAACTGCTAGGCCGCCATGACAGACGGACATGACCACAGAACATAATGGTTCTACGAAGTGGAACCAGAGAGATAGTGCATTGCTGGGGGCACTTTGTTAGACCACCATGAAGGCGGACACAGTGTCAGAGACAATGACGTCCACGAAGTGGATCAACTGTCTCAACATAGATAGATTTAATACAAACGGTTTAAAACACTAATTCATTAGTTCTATATTTAATTACATTTCCTGACCATTTATATGTAAATTGTTCTGTGACAACTTATGTTTTTGTTTTCATTTATATATTTATTTGTATTGCATGTGTTTTACAAGGTGTGCAATGTTACTAAGGGTTGTATTCAGGTTTCAACATACCTTTACTTGCATACATTTCACAAAGGCGTTTCTATACTTCCGTAGTACAGCATGCAAGTTTCAACACGTCTAATCTTATTTTTCATTTACTTGTGTTTTTATAAAACGATAAAGTTACTAATACAGTTAACTTACTGCTAGAAAATTTTACCATGCCTAATGTTTCTATAATTATAGAATAAGACAACCAATTGTGTTCGTATGATTTAGTACACATTTAACATATACTGATTATAGTTTCTATATTTAAACATACTTTTACAATTATTGTCCTGAAAAGGACACGAAAATTCTTATTTCAACGAGACAACTATAATAACATACATATTATTTCAATGATGTAGTGTAAATCATTTATCGTCCTGAAAAAGGGCGCTTATTTAAATAGCATGCAATAATTTAAAAATTACTCTTTCACCTTTATGTTATTAATAATTTATCATCTCTAGTAATTCATTTTGCTACAATTAAAAATACTAAATGAATTACTTACTGTTTATCCATCTATTTTCTATTAAAAGTTCATAAAACATTGAAACTGTCTAATGTTAAGACACTGTTATGAAATATCACACACATACAGTCTGGAAACTGACGTCAAATTAGCTAAACTTTGACTGTTATGAATTACAAAGGTCGCCACGTTGTCACACCCATACAGACAGTGTTTCTATAAACGGAGGATGATGCATCATCAATGGATAGAAAGAAGAAGCGAAGTACTTCTATTACAATAAAAGTCAATTATAATACATTGTTGCTATCTATGAATATATATTATATTTAATATTGAAAATAAACTGTTCAAACTCTACATAAATTAATGTTCACTTTACAAAAACACTAAATGTGTATTGACGCATTTCAGTTAAATACAATTTTTGTATTCAATTAGAATGTACGTTTCTATAAATGTGATTATCAATGACAATATATTGTCGCTATCTATGTACTTGTCCCCCAGTGGCATAGCGGTATGTCTGTGGACTTACAACGCTATAAACTGAGTTTCAATACCCATGGTGAGCAGAGCACAGATAGCCCATTGTGTAGCTTTGTGCTTAATTCCAAACAAAAAAACAAAACAAAATCTATTTATTTACATTATACTTAATATTGAAAATATACGGTTCAAACTGTACATAATCATATTCAGACACATCAGTCTACAACAAACAGACTAATGTTTATTTAAATATTAACAAGCTTTCAATCACATGCTATATTTGTTCATTGATGTTTTGAGGCTCAGAAAATGCAAATTTTCAAAACGGACATAGATTTCTGAAACAACGTTACTGTAACGTATTATCTTTTTCACCTAATAATCAGTGCAAAAACGTAACTTTATGTATACCATTTAAACTTATTAGTTTAACAAAGCATCAAATACATTTTTCACAAATGAACAATACCAAAAAAAAAGAGTCATAATCGTAAAAGAACCTTTAATTACAAATCAAGTAATTATTCTTCGCCTATTTCAAAACAGATGTTTCCTCACATGGATTTTGAAATTGTTATCATAACATGAATTATCTTTCATTTACACTTTATAGAATGATCATCAAATATATAAAAATCATCAGTGTTCTGTAATTTTCTTATATGAAACTCACTTCTCATCATAGATTAAAATACTATATTTAATATATGTAAGTAAGATCTCAGACTTAAAGATCACACATATGGAAACATTTGTTAACAGAACTTCAAGATTTACTAATATGCTACTTACGAAAACATTTTAGTTTATAAAATACTGACTTACAACCCAACGTAATAGTACTTGCGGTATATATTTGTTCTAACGTGTTATTACTCAAATGAATCCCCTTAAATGAAACATAAAGGCATTCTCCAAAGTTATGAAAGTTTCTTTATTTTAGAAACTATACAAAACATATCATGCACTTGAAATCCGTAACTAAATAGACTGTCCCGTCCTCTTGAAGATAAGATCCTGACCTTCACTTACCACTCCCATACAGCTAAAAACTGACATGTTTCGCCCTATTATGCTATCCTCAATATATGTAAGTAAAGACTTGTAAAATATCACACATATTGAAACATTAGGGAATATTTAAATGTTCAATCATATGACTGCATAGATATAACAAATCTCTATAAACAAAATATATATATATATAGGACATTCATCAAAATGATTTGTACGGAGATGATGATCACATAGTTAGAAAATATTCTGTCGCAAAGTATACACTGTTTGTTGTGACGGATCTATTATCACATATTTATTTTAATATCGACGTTTGTTTAGATTAAATTTATATTAAGAAACATACATAACTTATACTGTTAAATATGTATTGCGAAACTCCCGCCTATTCTCCAAAGTTGTAGAAGATTCTAAAGAGTAAGAATCAACAATATATGTGTATACGTAAACGCTGGTATTAGCGTCAGTATTGTTATGTAAAACTGAAATTTCTAGAAACTCTCCACACGCCTATAAATATAACCGAAAATAGTATTTATTACTAGTTTGCTATAGTCAGTATGATATAAGCTTCGTAAGCTATAATTGTGATTGTTATAACGCTTATCAATCGGAAAACTTCAGTTAATTGAACAGGAACATTTACAAAGTTCGAACATTACAGATCATTTAATCTCAGTGGATTCTCATCGGACATTAGTATTTTTATAAAAAACATTATATAACTTCAACGTGGAAAACTCGGCGTGTGTGGCTGGTGAATAACGAAGGACAAAGTTACCTAGCTTCCCGGCGAATCGTACCAACATCAACTCGTAATTAACCCGCTCATCGTGAACCCTCGATAAGATATCAAGGAAGTTCCAGACTAGAAAAAAGACTTTATATTGCTTGTAAGTTTGTAAATTTTTCGTATATAATAATAATAACAATTTGTAATAACTGTTATTGTAAATCGTATTGTTGTTTGTATATTAAAACGTCTTTGTGTTAAAGAAGAAAACGGTGTGTATCAAGCTTGTTGGCAAATATCATAAACTGACTATTTTTGGGTTTTACATAACTGCTAAATCCAAAATACAATTTAACTACTAAATTTAAGTATCATTTAACTCAATTTCAGACCTTTCGAAATTGTAACATGTAACAATGTATGGTCATGTGACTAATGGTTTCATCTTTGTTCACTAGTCACATGACCACTACTTGAGAAAATCAAGTAATGCGTTGGTTTCTACAAAACTGACATACAAACAAAAAACTCTATTTCCATATTTCATAAACATCCACAGCGTTAGCAAGGTTGGTCTCGATAAGAATGATATATAAATCTTAAAAACAACCAGACAATAATTATAGGTGATGTTTACTGTAAATATAAAAAATGAGATTTTCACCAGTAGAGGCAATATGTGCAATAACAGATTTGTTTCTCAGGATATGATGGTCCTGAAAAGGACCATTAAATTACATGTGTTTGAACAAAATCGTTTTCTTCAGAAGAAGAATAGCTTTCATCTTTGCCATCTTCAGTATGAATCCTCATTTTAAATGTGTTATGTCTATTTTGGATAATACCAATGGCCCAGTGAAGTAGAGATTGGGGAATATTTAAATGTTCAATCAGATGACTGCTTAAATAAAACACATCTCCATAAACAAAACAGATAGGACACTCATCAAAATGATTTATACGGAGATGTTGATCACATGATTGCATATTTTAAAAATATTGACCACAAAGTATAAACTCGTAACTCATGGCTGTAGGTATGTTTGTCTATTGTTTTACACACTTATATATATATATAATCCAGAACAAAGGAAATTTCCAAGCGAAGACGCTAAAGCATAAAACTCTGTGACCAATGCTTTGACCTTTGTTCATGGGTCGAGTGGAAATGTCGCATCTAATGGTAAATACCTTAATAAATGATGTAATGTTTTGACCGATACTTTAATTGAGGAAAAACAAGTAATGCGTTCGTTTCTACAAAACTGACAGACATTCTATTTCTGTATCTTTCAAATTTCTTATGATAAAAGACAAGAAAATACATATCGTTTCTTTCAGGTTTTATAAATCCAATATGTTTACAATCAAAATAAACCATTACGTTCACTGTACTTTAACTCTGACAACGAAGAATGGATTTTGTATGTTACTGAACTTAACAGTAAACAAAACAAATTTACACATTCTTATACTTTACATAACATTACAGAAAGCTAAATATATATTCACGAAATTCTCAATATTTGATTGTACAATAGGAAATTATTTTCTACTTCTAAGTTACAACTTTCTGGTTTTGATCTAGAACTCACTTATTTGTCATTTGATTATAATGTTACAAATATAACACACAGAGATATGTACGTAGCCTAATTTCTTGAAGGTGTATTTGTTTAGACACATAAAGAAATATCAGTATTGCCCATCATCTTACAATTTGGTGTTGCTATGTATGAAATGAAACATTAGTTTTTTCATCACATGATACTCAAGTAGCTGTCACATGACTAATGAACAAAAATTAGTGAGAGAGTCTAATTGTAATGTACCGGACTTGTATGAAAGTTAACTTAATCTTAGCAGTATCTATGATTCTTGCTTATATCAGTTTCTGTTATTTGTAAATATCAAGTGTTATCGAGCTGGCAACTTGTAAGAGGAAATTACCCCTCGGATAAATTTGAAGAATACAGTCCGAACCTAAATGTGACTCTAGTACGATAAACAGGACAGAGAATGTGTTAAATACTTTGTTACATCACTCTATCATTGGAAAAATAAGTACCATAAATATTAAAGTGGACATTTTCCAATATTGTGATACACTTCTAAGTTTTGTAATCTCGCGACAAAAGATATGGTCTACAAGAAAATAAGTATTAGTCCTTCACATGAAATCAATTTATAAATTCACATAGAAACCATTCACCAACGTGATTAGATGTATCTCTAGAGTCTTGCACTTTGCATAACTATAGAGAAGGCTAAATATACATTCATGAAATTGTCAATACATTAAGAAATTATTTTCTGTTTATAAGTTGAAACTTTCTGTTTTCTATCTAGAACTCACATATTTGTTATTTAAAACTACCATTGTTTACAAATATAACTCATCAAGATATATACATAGTCTAACTTCTTCAAAGTATAATTATTAAAATATAATAGTTTTAGTTTTTACATCTTAAACGTCTTGAAGTTGTTATAAGATTTACGAAAATTTAGTAATGTTCTCTGTATTAATAAAAATAAGTTAAGTTTTAAAAGTATTATCACACGGCTCTTCTTAAGTTACAGTTACTTAAGTTTTTATATTAAAGAATAAAAGCATTTAATAAACCTAAGAAAGAATTAACCATTACTCCTGCATAAGCACAACCAATTCTTGAAGATTCTTTCATTTTATATACAGATTCCAGCGATTTTGCAGTAGGAGCATTGTTATCACAAACATAATGTGAAAAAGAAATGTAACTGCAATGAATGCTGCAATAAGGAGTAATTGTACAACCTGGAAAGAGCTACTAGGTGTTGTTCAAGCCCTATGTCATTTCCATCATTATCTATAGGACAAAAGTTTACACTACAGACAGATTATGCAGCACTGAATTGATTGGGGAATTTTTGTAATCCACAAGGCCATAGAGCAGGATGTTCCAAAACCTTCAGGAGTACAACCTTAACAGATATGCATTACCCTGGACAAAGGCATGGGAATGCTGACATATTATCTCAAAGCACTAAGAAAAGACAGAAGCACAAGATGGTAAAGATGACTACCCTAAGGTACAACAGAGTAAATTCCACGATTTGACATCCCCAAACTAACGTGGCCCAATGCGCAAGAGAAATATGCTCAGGCAAAAGATACAAGTTTGAAACCAATTATTCAGTATATTAACAAAAGTGCAGAAAACCCCTCATAACAAACAGTTGCTACATACAGCTCAAAGACAAATATGTACTGGGCACAGTGAGGCTCACTATGGCTTAAAGAGGGTTTGTCATGTCGGAAATGGGAAATCACCAGGACAGAAACAATGACTATAGTCGGTACTTCCAGTCACTATATTCTGAAACACTCTGTCATCTACACAACCTTCCAACAGCTGGACACTTAAGTTTTAAGAAGATGCTGGGGAGAGCAAAAGAACGCTTCTATTGGGTAGGAGGCTAGGAATCTGTAGAGAGTACAAAATGCGTAAGTTATGCTGTGAATGAAAAGGGTCCACAGAAACATCAACATGGGAGGCTACAGTAGTATTTTGTCAGAATACCACTTGAAAGTGTTGCTGTCAATACATTTGGTTGTCTACCACATAATAACAGTGGAAATAAATGCATCATAGAAGTGATTACATGTTTCACCAAAACGGTCAGAAGCACATGCTGTTCCTAAATTCTAGCAAGAAAATTTGACAATGAGTTTATTTCAAGATTTAGGGTGCCTATTGAGCTTCACTCAGATCAGGTGCTAAACTTTGAATCAGTCTTACTTATGGAAGTGTGTCAGATCCTTGAAGTAAAAAAGAACGAGACAACAAACTCTTCATCTATTTTCTGATAGCATGATGGAAGTGCCAACCATAGCCATTTATGTAGATGAACATAAGAAAATGTGATATCAAGATCTTCCACTCCTACTTATGAGTTATTGAACAACAGTACATGAAGATACATGCAACACACCATCATTACTAATGTTTGGGAGATAATTTAAGTGCCATTGGACCTTCTTTATTCACATCCAGAGGATAGTTACTCAGCAGTGTTTAGTGTTAAACAATGAGAGTTATCGCGTCTATCGATTGGTTAGCAAAGAAATTCTGTAAGTTTTGTATGTGTCAGATAGGTATTAGTATCACAATTTTTGTTGAAATTGAAAACGTTATTTGTTAACTTAGGCTTATAACTTGTGTAAAATTGAACGTAATATTTAGCAAAAGTTAAAGAAGAAATAAATTAATTAGTTATCATTTGGACTAAATTTTGTATTATTTTCCATAAATAATTCAATAGAACCTATCCAACATGGTGAAACACGATTTATGAATATCATAAACATGCATGTATTTGTTCAACATTGTAAGGAAAAAATTGAAGATTTATTTCTTATGTGCTGGAATACCGAACCCTGATATTAATTACTAGGTGGTCATTTTGAGCAATGCATTAGTTTGCTGCAGTGGTAAAACCTTTGGACTTGGCTTCGGTATTAAGTTTCCTGCAACCTAGCAGTACCTCTTAAGACACTTTTCAAATTAAACAGCCAAGGAATATAAAAAATAACGGGTTTTGATATCTTATACTCACAACTATAACCATATAAAACAATCTATGTACATCAGAAGAATTGACTAAGACGACTCTTAGCTTTTGGTTTGTCTCTATTGCGTGTATTTGAAATGACACTTAGTGACTTGTCAGAATTTCATGTTATGTGATTCCTTACTCTTAAAATGTCCCAAGCGTTTGGGGATTCGAGGGTGTCGAATTCGAGACGTAGTACTACCAAAGACGCTTTGCATTTTCAGCTGTGGGTGTAGTATAAGAGTGACAATCGATCCCTCTATTTGTTTAAGAGTAATAGTTCCAGGCACTGCCGAATGTTTATCTTCATTCTGTTCTGCAGTTCAGAAGTAGGGATGGCTAGAACTGCACCATTAAGATTTCTGCACTGCCGTCATTCGTGTGCATAAGGTGTCCTTCAAGTGAACAAACAGTGCTATCAAAGTTTTAAAGTAAATTGTCTTATTGAAGCTCAGAATTAATGGGACTTTTATATTTTAATATCTGCTATGTTTATTCAATTACACAATTCTACATGAGCTTGGAAGCCATAATTAGACTCTAAAGATTATAGTAAGTTTCACGCAAGAATCAATATTCACACCACTATGTTCTGCCAAAATATCATAACTTTAATACACTGGTTCGATGTATTCTTTGTAAGCTTTTATTTTACTCGTTGACAGCAAATATTTCGTTTTTAGCTTGTTCTTTTATAGATCAGATACCAAACAAGCAGCCCAGAAGTCTATTAAGTAGTTCCTCGGGCAAAACAGCAGGGTATTAATTGGTACAGGAAGAAAACTTTCAAGGGAGGGCTCCTGTAGAGAACTTCTGTATTTTTTTAGAGAATACCCGTAAGGAATATGCTATTACTGTTTCAGACAACGTTCAACATGTTAAATGTTCCAATGAGTTACGTGATTAAGTTGCAGACCACCAACCCAAAGGGAATGGGTTTTTAGGAATTGTCTGATAACATCATAGATTTAAAAGTGAATCACATTCAGCTCGTCTTCAATATAAGATTTTGATTTGTTGAAATTAAGTACCTAAGTCTTTTATTGCCTCCTTTTCTTTCCACTGGAATCAAAAACCACCTCGTTTATCTTACACTCTTATATATATACCTAAAATCGTATCTTTCGTCCGCCATTTGTTGAAAGACCCCTCAAGTTACTCTGATCTAAATGCCCAAACTCATTTTTTCATACTGTTTTAACTTTTGTGAAGCTAAATAAATAGCATAAAAACAAAATAAAATTGAGCAATTTAGGTATTTTTGATTTTTTATTATTTTCTCCACAGTCGCTTATAACTAGTCAATACCTTTCAATTCACGTAACTTAATATAACGAATTTTATGAATTGAACCAATGTTTGTAAGCCTATTATCGTCTTTTGGTGATCAATAAGGGCGGGGGGACAAAAAGAAACTGAAATAGCTAAACAACATTCATGCAGAAAATTTGCCCAGCTGGTAGTACTTTATAGGTATTAGCATTCATATATGTCTTGTTCATTTGCATTCTTAGAAACCAGGCCTTGAATCTTGTGGACCACCATTATAAATAGACACGGTTACACAACAAGGCCAGGTGTGAACGGCGTCTAGATGGTGGCACGTGCCACGAGCTGGTGCGAGTTCGACCCCGGCAACTAGAAAGATGTAATCGTGTCGGTTGGACAGCGTATCTTTAGGCAGTGTATAGATAATTATTACGGTGTCTGATAAATTACAGCGACGGCAACCAATCTCTTCTGTCAAAGTTCGAGAAAAATACTTTTTATACCGGCATTTCAACAATCTTTTCTTCTAGATTGCAGAATGAACCATTAAACATATCTGAATGCCATAATACTACACACAACTCGGCTGCTGACAGCGTTAAACGGCTAGTATTTATTTATATTATTACTATAAACGATGAAGAAAGTAGAGTGATAAAACCAATTTCTTGTCATTACAACCACATATAAATTAAAACAACCTATTTAAAAACGAGAACTTACACAAAGATCTTTCTATTAAAGAGTTTTACAATACGAATGATTGTAAACATATCATTGTTGAATGTATTTATACTCCTGCCTTTTACGTTTTTAATTGCAGAAGAATGTTTGATGTTATCCGGCCGAATCTAGCATGTCGATTTGGTTCGTACAAATCATATGAACTCAATTTAGACAACAAAGCAATGGACTTCTTACTAGTGACTTAAGGAGGGCTGGTGAGTTTTAATACGGTTTAAAACAACAGTTCTTAAAAGGTTTGTTTGTTTGTTTTTTAATTATGCACAAAGCTACACAAGGGCTATCTGTGCTCTGCCCACCACGGGTATCGAAACCCGGTTTCTAGCGTCGTAAGTCCGCAGACATACCGCTGTGCCACTGGGGGGCTCTTAAAAGGTCATTGTATTAGTGTTATTACATAATTCGTGCTATTACATCATATTATAAAGTAAGCACTTTTTATAACTTGTTTCCAACTCTCTAGTCAAAATATCGGACCCCCTAACTATAACTACACTTGACCAAAGTAATAAGTTTTGGGAATTTCAATTGCCAAAAGTAGTTTCTTATCGTTTAAGCGCAATAACACAGTTAGAATTTTGAGTAGGCCTGTTAAATAGTAAACTATCATTCCGCATGTATTTATTCAGCAGTCTAACGGTTGCCATTTTTGCTGCGAAGAACTATCATTTAGTAGCATATGTTAATCAATTACTAGTTGGTTCTTATGAAAACTGTCTAGTCCCTATTCCCGTTAGATACTTATTTGGTTAGAGCACAGATCGATTAACTTGTTGCAAGTGATTTTGCTGGTTAGAGTACAGATCGATTAACTTGTTGCAAGTGATTTTGATGGTTAGACTTACAAATGTTGTTTAATTAGACTGGAATATTTGTTAAAACGTAACATATAAAAGGGGCACATGGGCAAAATGGACATATTTTAATGTGTCAGGATGGTGAGCATCTTCCCAGTACAGAACTGATTGGATATATTTATACTATCCTGCTCATATTTGCAGACCAAATAGAAAAACAAAATGCTAATATGTAAAACAAAATAAATTTGTTCAGATCATATAAAAACAGGTAAGAGAGCAAGACTGATATTCAGGCTATGGAAATGTCATAATTTTTCAGCGCGATATGAAAAGAAAAAAAAAAGAGCGTAATGGATGCAATGATTTTTGTCCCGCAAATCGCCTCAAAGTGACTTACTAAGGTCTTAATTTTCGAATATTATTAATTTTTATTTGCCCGTGAACAACTGGTGTTACAACGAAGACTTAGGTAATGCTTTTATTAAAGTAAATTGATGCATAAGGATAAGTTTTACTTTACCCTATACCTGTGTACAAGTAACCCTTCATCGAAACGAGAAAATAATTTATTGGAATACGAGCTACTGTATTGGTTCAACGCACGGGTAAGACATAGGGATCCCCTGGGGATAACTTTACTCTATACCTGTGTACAAGTAACCCTTCATCGTACGTTTCATACAGTAAACATAGCGAAGAGAAAATAATTTATTGGAATACGAGCTACCGTATTGGTTCAACGCACGGGTAAGACATAGGGATCCCCTGGGGATAACTTTACCCTATACCTGTGTACAAGTAACCCTTCATCGTTCGTTTTATACAGTAATCATAGCGAAGAGAAAAGACAAGTTCCAGTTTTCTGAATCGGTTTGTGTGAAATCTGGCATGTTGAGAGGTTTTGGTACGAAAAGAACGTATATAAACTACTGAAAACTGCATTCAGACATGAACTCAGCTTCAAAGTGGTGTTCTGAATCAGCTTGTGTGAAATCTGGCATGTTGAGAAGTTTTGGTACGAAAAGAAAGTATATAAACTACTGAAAACTGCATTCAGACATGAACTCAGCTTCAAAGTGGCGTTCTCAATCAGTTTGTGAGAAATCTGGCATGTTGAGAAGTTTTGGTACGAAAAGAAAGTATATAAACTACTGAAAACTGCATTCAGACATGAACTCAGCTTCAAAGTGGTGTTCTGAAAAGAAGTAACCCCATCTTACGTTTGAAACCTCAGAAAGTCTCAAAAAGCTTTCATATATCTATTCTTCGTGTTAAATCATAGATTTAAGAAAAAAATCTCTTTAAGAACATATATACGATTGAATTCTACATATAAGAACAATGCCATTAACTTATTGTTCTCTGTAATGGGTTACACCGTTTGTTTGGCACAGTTCAACATTAAAGTTCCATCTGACTTTACTAAGTGACCTGTACAGCTGTATATATTAAATGTTTGCGGATTATTTTGACGTCTAATAGCTGCCTAATCGCACATATCACATCCTTTGATTTTATTCCATGTTCAACATTATAAGTTGGTGATGACATGGATGCGTTTTCTAATAATGATGACTCTATTGATGAGGTTGGATTAATACAGTATAAAACAAATATTCCTCACCTTAGGCTAATTCAGAATGTTTGGAACAAAGCGATATATATATGAGATTTCCGTGCAGCTAGAAATAAACCATTTGTCATGGAGTCAGAATAGCGAGCTTTATAGTACAACATACTGCATTTTTCCAATAGCTTCTAGAAAAATCAATGTCAGATATTTCCAAACAATGTCTTGTACATTCTTGATTTATCCGGCTGTTTTTGAAGTTTTTGTAGAAGACTCAGCCTGGAACTGATGTTATGGTCGAATTTCTCTCTCTTTCTATTCAGAATAATGTTTTTTAAATTCATGTTATGTTTTTTACGTGTTAATTATCATTTGTTACTATTGCTACACGTTGTCGGTTTTTCTTTTCTTTTTTTGTATCATTTCTTTTAAAGCGCGCGTTTCTCATAGATTTGTTGTAATTCTAGAGACTATTGCGAGTGCGTTTCATTGGGAATTTCCTGGTAATAATTATAATTTATGTTATCAAATTTGGATGATAACTACGTATTGCTCTGGGACTAAACAGTCGGTATTCATACTCTTTCCTTTGGAGACGGCCCCCCGGTGGCACAGCGGCATGTCTGCGAACTTATAACGATAGAATCCGGGTTTCGATACCGTGGTGGGCAGAGCACAGCTAGCTCATTGTGTAGCTTTGTGCTTAATTACAAACAAACCTAGGAGACAAGGACTACATTCTTTATTTTAACATTAAAAGTTTGGATGAAGAATAGCATCGAAATGTGCCATTTTAAATATTGACACAATTTAAATATATACAATGTAAGCGTATTATAAGCGCAATACATATGAAATTACAGTACAGTTTTAATATGATAAATCTGTTAAATAGCCGAGTGGATTAGCAAAATCACAGGTTTCAGTGGTCTCATACAAACAACCTAAAGTAAAAGTATGTTGTACTTTACAACGCATTGTTTAAGTAGATTTAACATAATTTCACCAACTTCATCAAGTGAAATTTGAATAAAATAAATATGTTAAGATATTACCACATATCTGAACGTCAAGCTTACTCTCTTGTAGTTTACATTTTCACCATAACATTTAAAAACTACTATAAACTCTCCAAGAAAATTTACGACAGATCCATGTCTAAAAATTCTATTTCTACGAATCTCTGACTTTCGGCTCATTTGGAGCTTCATACTGAACCAACATTACATTTTTTAAAGGACGTAAAATAAGTGAGCTTTGAAGCACACCAAATCAAAGATAGCCATACTGATTCACGGACAACAAATTAATTTGTATTTACACAAAATACTATGAACACTCGATCTCTCTTTCAACTAGAAGCACCTCGGTGGGAGGGGTCGGACATAAAAAAACTAGGATTTATCCGATTTTGGTAAAATTTATAAAGTATGTATCATACGAAGAGATATGACGATTACAATTTAGATTTTCCAAATCAAACAAAAACTGATCGAGTTATGACTGGCTATATCATCAACAGAAACCTCATAGTTAATGGCAGTAGTTGGTATTGTATAATGTAGTGGATCCACTACGTGAGCTTTCGATTTTTTGCTCGTCGTTGTATCTGTTTTTCGGACCAAAACCCAATAGATCTTCAGCAAATAGCTTCAAGTCTAGCTGACAGTGACTACAACTTTGCTACTCTTCGGCAAGCCATCATCAATAACCAATATTCCCTCGATTACCAGCATGTGAAAGTTTCCTAGATGTGATCACGATGGACTTTTGATACAAGTAAATTTACAAGTCCAGATATCCTCTGTTGGCACTCAAAAATATGTTTGGAGCTGACAAGGACAGTAGTGATAGTAATATTAGCCTTCTGAACAAGGTCTCCAACCTGAAACAGACAATGAAGAGAGGTCACATAATTTGGTTTGAGAGCCAAAAATGCGCGACCATTGCTGGTAAGGTGGGGGCGGCCACTCCAAAACCCTGAGTTTCTATGACTGCTCATAACTCTCAACTACAAAACGTTAGCATAATATAGATTGTATATTTGGCTACAACAGATTCCAAGCTTCCTAACTGTGTATGCAAAACCTCCAAGAAACAATTAAACAATTACCGGCGTTTCTTGTTGTTTGTTCTGCCAGCCAAAAAAAACACTACTTCGCCTCTAATTGAGGGAGAGATCCTGTGTTAAATATATGTTGTAGTCGTGAAATGGAAGAGAAACAAAGGAAACTTTTGCCAGCCTAAGTTATTAGAAGATAAAGAATAGTAACTAAAATATATACATAATGTTCTTTTTTGTTTGAGCTCTGAAAAATTCACAGTGATAGAGTTTACCATTAACTCTACAAAATTTAATAAGTCAAACTGTACCTGAAGATCAAAACACTAATGTACCTAGTACTATGAATTTATTCGTATTTTTAACATTAGTCAGACCTCCAGTAGCTCAGCGGTAAGGCTGAGGGCTTATAACGCCAAAAAAAATCATGTTTTGATATCGGCGGTGGGGAGAGCACAATAACCCATTGTGTAGCTTTGTGATTAACAACATAAAAAATGGAATCTTTTTCTTCTCTTCACCTGTTTCCCCACACGAAAGTTTAACGCAAAGGGTGAATACGACCAGAAATTACGGTTATTTTTTTAGGATATGGTTACTATCAGAAACTATGATGTTTTTTTTATGATACGGTTGTGATAATCCACATACTATAGCTACAAGTAAGCAGTGCAGTAACATGGAAATGAAAGAAAATTAAACATTGAAATGTTAATAGTTCAAATGATATTGAAGTATATTTGTTTTATACCATATAAGATACCATATAAAAACATTTCATTTAGCATGTGATCTGAAGCTACGCTTGACCTTCAAAGTTACATTTTACAAATAACATTAGGTCCATATTTCATTCATCTTTCTGTGTACTTAATCGTAGAGTAAATAGGTAACACGATACGAAAGCAAAATGTATCTCATGTGGCACATTAATACACAAACTACATTTGGGGAAGTCTGTTAATGAACTTCACATTTTACATGCTCTCGCTTACATTTTTGTTTTTATATTTTATTTAGTTACTTAAAGAATTATCCAATTTACGCTTACACCCAAAATATTATAAACATTCCGACTATTTTACGGCCAAGATTTATGTTTTTGGAAGGTGGTGCATACTGTCATTTACATCTCAACTAACCACACTAAATAATCTCAAGCTCAGTTTGGTAAGAGTACGTTTAATTTCAAATATTTTATAATTTGCACTAACACCCGCACCCACACCATTTTTACTTCTATAACCATTAAAGGCTAAAAATGTAGGATTTAGAATTAAGACCCATAATATAAAACAATCCTTTTAATAATTGTTTCGAATTTGGTAGAATAAAAGCAAGGTAAATGCTCATATGCTTGCACAATTCTATATCGATGTTTAAAGATCGTAATTAAATGTGAAATAAATAAATCATGAAACATAAAATTGTGGTTTAAACACTCTCAAGAGAAACTGTATTGGAGCTTTTCTACATAAATGGGCTGTGCATGACCTAGTAGTAAGCATGTTCAAATGTTTGAAAGATAAAGAAGCAAAAATAAATACTAAGTGGATAAGACTAATGAAAATAGAATCAGTCAAAAAACAGAATCTCCGTCCATTAAGAAAATAGATCACATAAGAGCCCTCAAGCGGAAACGCGCCAGAACTTCACAGAGAAGAAATACGCAAGTGTTCCGAAATGTCATCAAAATATAACATCTTCCTAAAATCTTCCTAATTATGACCTCTTGCCAACCATTTGTCTCAAACAGTGTTTTATTTGTTGAATTTCAGATTCTATGTTTAGCATTACCAATGTTTACTGTTAGGCCTAATTTTACAAATAAACTACGTTTTACAGAAATTCCACTTGGTAATTTTGTATGTCTATTTTTTGTCAAAGCAAGAACTCAATATTACACATCATAGAACTAAATAACTGGTTAACCAAATATACTGTTTATTTGTTTGTTTGGTGTTAAACACAAAGCTACACAACGCTATTTGTGCTCTGCCCATCGAGGGTATCGAAACCCGATTTTTTATGCGTTAGAAGCTCTCAAGCTTATGGCCAAGTCACCGGAGGGTCTAAATGTACTGATCTCTGACTTTCTGGTAGATTTAATCACTCACTATATCCTAACTTGCTTTATATATATATGTTTTAAATTATTTCCAAACCTTAGAAAAAGTTCTAGATATTAAAACCAAATCTATCGAGCTACGCTAAAATTCCTTCAGGCTAAACAACAAAACACATTTCAACAAACTTTCACACTAACAATTATATATATATACATATGTATAAGTAAAGTTTCTGAAATGAACAAAGGAGGCAAAAGAAACAGAAGATTTATTAAGTCTAATTTCGCATTAACAACTAATAGCTTACTGATCTGCTAATCGAAAGATCGGAAGTATGTTATGCTACTGAACGCGCTCCGCGTCTTCGGCCGTGGGCCCAGTAACTCGCACTATTCGGTTAAGTGTAACCATGTAGGCAGCAGATGCTTTAACTTTTTGCCTATTTCCTGATCAATAGTTATTAATCAGGTAAGGCTATGTCTCAGAGTCTCTGTCTTGTTTTTTTAGCCTATGTTACCTAAAGTGTGATTCATATTGAAAAGGCCAGCAGTATGCGGGTCGCGGGTTCGAATCCCCGTCACAACAAACATGCTCGCCCTTTCAGCCGTGGGGGCGTTATAATGTGACGGTCAATCCCACTATTCGTTGGTAAAAGAGTAGCCCAAGAGTTGGCGGTGGGTGGTGATGACTAGCTGCCTTCCCTCTAGTCTTACACTGCTAAATTAGGGACGGCTAGCGCAGATAGCCCTCGTGTAGCTTTGCGCGAAATTCCAAAACAAACAAGCTTATAACTGCGAGTTATTCACTCAAGTGGAAAAGAGGGCCACTTGTGCGTTTCAAATTTCTTGGGAAATGAGCGCTATTTAAGTTAAACTCAGGTGGAAAATAGAGTACAAATCAAATAGAGTGGGTGTTGAATGATCACTTTTTCAAACATATTTGCAATACTAATTATTGTGATAAATATTCATTAAGGTAATATTTCTAATTCAAATATGCGAATATCTAATTGTTCTCTGCTTAAAATTCTGTAATTTAACTTGAGCGAATAATAACTTATTTACACAAAATAATATCCCTAATTAGTCAAGAAACATAAGCTGATGAAAATTCTTTATACAAGATACGTAAATAAAAAATTGGGAATTTAAAAATAGGGATCGTAAAAAAAGTAAAAAAACAAGGCTGGATATACTGTAGGCATTATTCACTCAAACTACAAATCCCTATTTTGTCTCCATGTTGTTACCTATAATTACATTTGGTGGAGTCAAAATAGGGATTTGTAGTTTGAGTGAATAATGTTACGGTATTTCCAGCCTTGTTTACTTACTTTTTTATTATCCCTATTTGCAGATTTTTCAATTCTATTTTTTATTTATCTTGTGTGTTGGCTTTTTTATGCTCGACTATGGGCAAAGGATTACTTGATATGGTAGCTAATTTTATACATTTTAATGATAATAAACATAACGTAGCTAGCTGATACGGTTCTTGATGATTTACTGTAGCTATTGACATTGGATCGCATCAGTTCGAGATGTAAATGTTAAGCTGCAACTGGAGATTTGTTTGAAAATTTAGTGAGCATTTCTAGTTGCTGTGTAACTAAATTATCTTTCTATATTGCATAGCAATGGACAAATATATGCCTGACTAAGACACAACCCTCACTAAGCTCGTATAAAATTTTACCAGTAGAAAAACAGCCTTTTCAATAAAACATATACATCTAAAACATCGCTTTAAATAAACCTTCGTGTCTTTTAAAGTAAATATTCTTCGAATGTGTGTAATAAAACTTAATATTATGTGTATTGATTTTATTTGACTATTTTACTTCATACATAATATAGGTATTGGCTCCCTAGAGACACCAATTGTATAGTGTACAAAGCATTGAGTATCTACATGTTAGAGTCATCTAATGTTAATCTACTATTGGCTGGTAATTCCTGTTTCACCCTATACTTAAGATTTTTAAAGGAACATCACATGTTTTAAAAAAGCTAACTTCAAGGGGTAATGATAACATCGTTTACATTAGAATTATGATGTTTTTTAGATTATGTAAAACATAGAAGAAACAAATCGACTTTTCAATACCCCTACGACCTTCGCAGTACCTTATTCAATATTCTACAAAAGGTTTGGGCGCGATATACCAAGCCGTTTTTGTTGTAGGCTGGCAAGAGAGAGTGATAATAATAAGAATTATAAACGGGCTGTTTTAAGCGGATTTTCTTTTCCTTGGAAATCTAACATGCGTGATTTTTTATGCATCTTTATATGTGTAAATTCTTAGCAGTCAATAGTAAAGGTTTAAAGGTATTGTTTGAATTGAATCTTTACTGTTTTTGGTGCTTTTTCTCCGAACATTCTATTAGCATTTTGTGCAATTCCTAACGATCCCTATTAGGAACCACTGTCGTGGGTCATGATAATCAGTCTGATCCCGTGTGTGAGCGTAACCAACGGCCTGTGTCGTTAATTGTTTGTTTGTAGTCAAGCGCAAAGCTACCCAATGGGGCATCTGTGCTCTGCCCACCACGGGTATCGAAACCCGGTTTCTAGAGTTGTAAGTCCGCAGACATACCGCTGTATTACATTAAAATAAAATTTTATTAAAGAGAAAATACTTTTATTTTAAGCACAAAGGTAAGTAGAATGAAAACTAATCACAGAATTGTTAAAAACAGACACACACACACAAAGAACCGTCTTGTTTTTGAACGTTTGTTTTTTTCATTTCGGATTGTCTATCATTTTCAAAATAGTATTCGAAAATGGATACAAAGTAAGCAATATTACATAATTTACACTTCGAGTATTTCTAGCGCATCCATACTATCCGTTCGAAAAGGGCAATTAAGATTAGAAATAAAAAAATTATTGCTGCCTTTTAGCAAATTATAATCACACCATTTGACAAGAAGCACAAGCTGAAGTTTAAACGGCGAAGGCCTCCCATATTCACTGCTATCAAGTGTATGCTCGTTACCATGGCGACCAGGAAACACGTAAAGGTTCCATTAGGTACGAGTGGCAAGACATAATGTGAGATCTGTAACAACGTACGTTGTATATAGGTACACATCTAATGTTATACATGTAATACAGTAGGGTATATAACAATAAATAAAAAGTCAACCGATGATTTATAACATGATACGGAGATACATACATAAGGAAAGATGTATATGTATATATATATGTATGTTGCTCTTATTGATGCTGTTGGTGCTATAATTCTGAATTGACTTTAGTCCAGAATATGTCGAAAACGGAAAAACTTCTTAATAGAAAAACGTGAATTTTGCTGTGTCTTCCGAGGTCAACTAAATTTTTTGGGGAAACAAGAAGTCATTTGATATTTCCCAAATTTTTAATTAATAAGACTAGAGGAAAGGACAGCTAGTTAACAGCACCAACCGCCAAATCTTGGGCTGCTCTTGCCTGACCGAATAATGGGACTTGACCGTCACTTTTATAGTGCACCCACTGCCCAGGATGCGAAGCGTGTTTATTATGACAAAAAACCATGAACCGTAAATACTTGGGTTAACAGGCCAAACATTCTAGCGATTTCAGAGTCATTCTACAATCATCGAAGGTTTTCGGTTATTTTCTGCTTTATCTGTAAATTAATATTTTCACACTTAAAAATTATTTCTTCATTACAAAGATTTTTTCAAAAGTATAAAATGCAAAAAACTTAAAGGTCAATATTTTCAAAAAATCAAGGAACACTCAGGATCATGAGTCTCAGAATACAAACTATCAAAAAAGTGTAATTTATTCATATACATATAGTTAATTATACTTTTCATCCACTTCAATTATGCGAGATTTAAATTAGCTTAATTTATATTTTTATTAAATGTTCCCACCAGCTACATTAGACTTAAAGTGGTTTAATTTATATAAAATCTGAGATTTTTCATTAACTATCCTTTTCCCTCTTCTATTGGCCCGGCATGGCCAGGTGGTTAGGACGCTCGACTCGCAATCTGCGGGTCGCGGGTTCGCATCCCCGTCCCACCAAACAGGCTCGCCCTTTCAGTTGTGGGGGCGTTATAATGTGACGGTCAATCCCAGTATTCGTTGGTAAAAGAGTAGCCCAAGAGTTGGCGGTGGGTGGTGATGACTAGCTGCCTTCCCTCTAGTCTTACCCTGCTAAATTAGGGACGGCTAGCGCAGATAGTCCTCGTGTAGCTTTGCGCGAAATTCAAAACAAACAAACCCTCTCTTTTTTTTTTTTTGGCAAGTAGTTTAATTTATACTGTGTTTTCATCAAATATGCTTAGAGCTGAACGAGGCCCACTGGTTAGCATGCCGGATTATGGAGCTGAAGTTTCATGGTTTACGTTCCATTACCGCCAAAACAAAATTTAAAAAAAAATCGCGTTCCGCAGTTTGGTGCTGTGATTATTTTATAAGAGTTGACGATGAAATCCCACTATTCAGTCTAATAACAATAGACCTAGAGTTGATGGTGAATGGTGTTGATTAACTGCTTGCCATTATTCTGTCACTTCAAAAATAGGAATGGCTCGCACCTATTGCTCTAGTGTAACTTAATGCAAAATCCAGCAAAAAATAAATAAATATACTAAACTTGAAGTACTTTAACCTTATAAAACTGATATTTTCCACTAACTATGCTTGACTGAAAGAGCATTATTTTATAAAAGCTGGGATTTTCCACTAACTAGCATAATTTGTAAACCTGGGATTTTCCCTCATCTATCCTAGGTTTAAAACAGTTTGAAGTAATTATGTAGATGCCAATACAGGATCACTAATCTGTCACTATGCTGTCATTACGAACGTAAAGCTGTACATCATAATAATACGCAAGTTTTTTCCTTGATAGTGATTTTCCAAACATAACTGATGAGTCATGCTTAATTAAATAACCTTGTAAGCTTTACAAGTGTTTAAGGTACATTTCAAGTCACAATTTTGTTTTCTACACACTTCATAATCCATAAGTTATTATTGGGCTTACTGCTACATACTGTAGATGAAAGTTGAAGCATCTACACAGTGTCTTTTTTTTTTTCACACGCATAAGAACCAATGCAAATCAAATGTATGAATAAAATATGTTCTGCGGAAGTTAATGATAAAGTACGATACCACGGAGAAAATTAATTCATGATCACGATTAAAGTAAAGGAGGTACAATTTTAATTCACCAATGAAGAAGAAATAAATATCGACCTTTCGAATTATCAGGTTTCTTGTCCATATTTTTTCCATTCTGCAGGAATTTTAAGTATCTTTAATATGTCATTAAAGTGACAATGTTCATTTAAGAGCATTTACAAAGTTCGAACATTACAAATCATTTAACTTCAGTGGATTTTCATCGGACATTAGTACTTTAACGAAAACATTATATAACTTCATAGTGGAACAACTCTGCGTGTGTGGCTGGTGAATAACGAAGGACAAAGCTAGCTAGTTCCACGCTAAGCGAATTGTACCTACATCAACTCGTAATTAACTCGCTCATGGCGAACCCTCCATAAGATATCAAGGAAGTTCCAGACTAAAAAGAAGACTTTATATTGCTTGTAAATTTGTAATATTTTTGTATATAAATCACTGTGTCTGTAATAACTATTTGTAATAACTATTATTGTAAATTACATTATTGTTTGTATATTAAAACATATTTGTGTTAAAAAAGAAAACTGCGTGTGTCAATCTTGTTGGCAAATATCATAAATTGGAGATATATCGGCTTTTACTTAACTGCTAAATCCAAAGTACAATTTAACTACTAAATCTGAAGTATCATTTAACTCAATTTCAGGCTATTTGAAATTATCATACGTAACATGGGAAATAATAAATACACGACAACTTTATTGTATGGTTATAATTCAAATAATACAACCCCGATGGAATATTGGCACACACTTTTAGAACTTCAAAATGTCGGCTGTGATACGAATGGGAAAGCATGAAATAAACTTCAGAAGTTTCATGTTGTGCTTTATTGAATATCAGCATAAAGCGTTAAAAATTATTCACTGTTAAAGTTTACCAGCGACAGACAGACGGAGGCCATAATCGTGGGATTACAGAGATGATGTGACGATTAGCGGCCTAACGTTGTTATACGTTTGGTAAGAAAAGCAGGAGGCTCGTGAGTGATTGCTGTTACATGATTCGTTCAACCTGCGTTCCTAGACAGATAATAATTTACGTCTCAACATTTCAAGCGTGTATTCTCACACACAGATGCTACGAAAAGAAACTTTGGTGGAATACGAAATTTTATAGCTGATGATTCAAAGTGATATTTGCGAACAGTTGTATATTTATGTAACTTTTCAGTACAACATAATTTAAACCTTGTACATATTAATTCATCTGAATTTATTAAAAAAAACTT
>NW_013666356.1:28326-58933 GCF_000517525.1 Limulus polyphemus | reverse complement strand
CAAAAACAAACAAACAAACAAACATATTGAAAATACTAATAAGAGTAATTTGATAGAAATTACGTATTTTTTAAAATATTATTATTAGAACTTGTGTTTTCATATCATAAAGGCTTAAATTTCTGAGTATATAAGTAGACATATTACGAAAATATCCCCTGCTGTGGGAAAAGGTTGAATTATGATAGTAATTATCAGCTATATTACACGAAATACGTAAGTTCAGTGAAGACGTCTCGAAGAAGATACAGACATGTTTGTTTGCTTATTATTAGATGCGATCGAAACATTTGTAATGACCTATTGGGGGATCATTGTTGGTTGATTGTATTGTAATAATCACTAGAAACTCAGCAAGAACGTAATTTTTATTATTAGATGCGATCGAAACATTTGTAATGACCTATTGGGGGATCATTGTTGGTTGATTGTATTGTAATAATCACTAGAAACTCAGCAAGGACGTAATTTGAACTTATAGCTTAAGCAACAAGTTCCGCAGTAAATTCGGAAGCGACCTGAAAACTTCGCACACGTTTTGAATAAAGTAACAAGAAAAGCATTAAAGGAAGAGCATGATCATCTGTTATAAGGATAAACGATAAATATGACGTTAAAATTTAGTGAAGACACAAATTAGATTCTTATTAATATTCACTTGAAAAACGTGTGTCTTAACTTCTTGCTAGACTAAAAAACAGTAATATTGGTTTTCATTGAATATTTGTCTGAAGTTAAGCACGAAGTTACACAATGGGTTATCTGTGCTCTGCTCACCACAGGTATCGAAACCCGGTTTCTAGCGTTGTAAGTCCGCAGACATACCGCTGTGCCACTGGGGGAGGGGGTTCATTGAATAACAATTAAAGAAAAGAATAAAAGTGGTAGATTTCTTTAAAATTTTACCAGCAATTTCTGTGCCCCATATGCAGTACGTTTTTAAACAGATCACTCTCATAATTTTGATTCGGTAAGTTATATACGTTATCGATTGGGAAGCTGGTTTGTATATATAGCAATGGCTTAGATTGTGTTCAAGGTATTTAACATAATTTTGAGAATGTTTTAACTGTTAAAATTTTCTTTGGTTAAAATCATGAAAATATTTTATAACTTTATTTGAGTTGTTTTTTAAAGCATTTCGAATTTTGTAGCATGTAGAAAATATTTCTAATACAAAGGGAAAATGTTATTAAAAGTAAAAGACAGTCAAAATAGGTTATAAAGTTTACGGAAATAAGGCCAGAATATTTTTACTGCGTTCTACTTAGAACATTTTAAATAAGAATTCTTCTGTTTCTTTTCTCTGATTCCTATCAGCTCTCTCACGATTTGAAGCGTTGACAACACGCGTCAGTAAAAAGCATGCGTAAATATATCTTAATATTAAAGATACAGTTATGTTACAGCCTTAAGAAGCTGTTGGCATAAATATGTTTTGAATAAAAAGTGTGTTGTAATCTGTGTTGATCAAAACACATTTAAATAGTTTTACACGGTATAGTTTTTAATAGTTATTTATGTTGGTGCGTTTTTACTTATCCATTACGATAATAAATAATTAGAATCATGTTTACATGAGTTGCTTGGTGCTTTTAGTATTTCTATGATTGAATATATAAATATGTTTATGTTACTTTGTTTTCCACAACAAAATATACAGATACTTTTATGTATGTACATGCACTGATAAGCTACTGGTCTCAAACACGTTTACTTTGTTTCCCTTTTTTTCAAGACATTTTTGCACTGTGAAAACATTGTGATTTTCGTTCTATCATTCAGTTTCTTGAAATGCAACATTTATGTTTGAAAAGAACGGATATGATTTCAAGGCAAACTTTAGTGGAAGCAATTTGCTTCAATTTCTTACAATATATTTATTGTAAATACACTATCGTAAAATACAAACAAATGTGTGGTGAAGAAAATATTTTTCGTGTGTACACACAGTTGATAGAGTACTTTATAACTTAACGACATTTCTTTTCGGCCCTGTGAAGCACTATGAATGTAAGGAAAGCTTTGATATAGATATAAAAAGAGAAAATTGTCGTATATATTTTAGTTACGTGATATTTAATTATTTGATACTGTTCTGAAATACGTATATAATCTTAAAATGAATAAATTAGCCCAATCAGTTCCGCCATGTTTAACTTTATGCGTTGCCAAATAGAAGTTTTTAATTTGAGTGCAATTGAAAATAAGAGGAAATTGAACACTTTTTCTAAAGAAATGTATAAAAAGAGGTGTAGAAAATTTTCAATTGGGGCAAATTTGGTTGAAATACAATATCAAGGCACTTTATAGTGCTTATCAAGGCCGAACCAGAATCAGACGCATTTCTACATGTAATAATTACTCCCAAAAAAAAACTTTGGTAAAAAATTATAACAAGTGATTATTTGAATGTAACCAACAATTCGCTTTATGCTTGGAATTGTTGGCGTATAAAGTATTTTTTTAACGTAAATACGTCACATATTTGTGTGCTTGATGATCTCACTAGTACGGCGTCTATGCCTTGAGTGACAATACTGACGCCTTTCGTTGGAAATCTTTCTTCTAATTGACCGTGGCAAATGGAAAAGCATAATAGGTGTTTTGTATAGAGCGTCTCGATAGAGGTGGTGTTACTTTAAGAACGGTTTCTGACGGAAAATTAGACCTTCAGCAACAAGCGGCTTCGGGTCTTCACAAGTCCAGACAGCCATGTTGTAGAAAATGAAAGGTTCCGGTTGAAAATGTGTTTCTTGTAATACGGAAATCTTGACAAGCGTGGATTTGTGCGTGAAATCCGACGAATGTGTTTTTAATGATATCGTTCTTACTTTGCACCTGGATAAATGAAAGCAAGGCCTGGAGGAAAGGAAACTCTTCAAAATCTTAATTTATACCATCCGATAGGAACATCAGTATTTGCATTAGACTAAAAAACACATAATATGTTAAACTGGTCATTTTCATTGCTTACAAAGTCGGTAAACTATAAAGTTTACTGCTGGTAAGACAAGAGAAAACATGTGGCAAGGCAATATTATTTACATCCATGTAAAGATATTTCGCGGTAATCAGGATCGGTTCTTATAAAACAATCTGGAGTTAGTGATTTACATAATTGTTCACAACAAACGACGAAATAGTAGCCTAAAGTTTTTTATCCGAAAGAAATCTTGAATCGGTGTTCTGAAATAAACATCACGAGAATTTTGTCTCATGTGATTTTACACCTCGTGAGTTTGGTAAAGTTTGTTAACTGTTATTAGAAACATTTAGTAATATCAATGAGAAATATCCTTGTTTAACGGTATAATAACTTTGAGTAACGCTCATAAACAATGTTTTTCTTTATGTAACTCACAACTGTCGGTATATTTGTTGTAGTTTACTATTATATCACTTGCAATAACGAAAAATGTATTAGTCATATATGGTCCTTGCTTACTTGGGGCTGGTTAATATTGGTATGTGTGGTTACGCGCTGTTTGATAATTGTTGCAGGTTTCTCCGTTTTCTTGAATTTGGTATGGTAAATGATTACGTGAGCCATATTTGATAATTAGTGAATTGGATATAGCTTAGTGATTAGGAAGACATACTGTATACCATAAGGTTCAAGGTTCGAGTCGCAATACGTTATTGGACCTGCTAATCCCCTTAAGAGTAACTGTGAAGGTGATGGGTGCTTTTGACTTATTTCTCTACTTTTAACCAGCTGTTTTAAATTTGGGATGACTATGCCTGATACTTAGGGTCTCTTACTGGTCGTTTAGCCTATGTGTCGCACAAGGTGGCGCTTAGGTTGAAAAATGCTGGTTGATTTTGTTTTTACCTAACCTGTTGGTATATTATTGACCAATGTTGGATTATATTTGTGACACGTGAGAAATGTTTTATATGTCTTTTAAATGTTGGTATCTGAATGATTGTTACCAGAATATATTTGTCATGGCTGGTTTTATTATTTATCTCTTAACTATTATTATTATTATTATTCGTAATTAAGCACAAAGCTACACAAAGGGCTATCTGTGCTCTGCCCACCACGGGTATCGAAACCCGGATTCTAGCGTTGTAAGTCCGCAGACATACCGCTGTGCTACTGGGGAGCATCTCTTAACTGTGAGTGAGTATATTTGACATAGATATCCGTTGTTCCCTTAACCTATTGATTGTTTTTCTGTGGTGATAATTGCTGTAATGTATTTGTCTTGACTGTTATTTTTTTATTGGTTTACATATGACTGATATCTATGGTTGTCAATATTTCATTATATATATAGTCGTGATTATTTTTCTGATAATAGTTAATAAAATTGTATAAGCTTTTGCATATAGGAGATAATATTGATAAGCCTCATCCAATGATCAACAAATGTTTTTTTTTTTACCGCAAATCTATACAATGAAGCACCCTGCAGTTTTTCTTCCACGGATCAAACTCCGGATTTTAGAGGCCATGAAGCATGTCGCTTAGCCACCGGAGACAAAGAGGTAGAAACTCTGGATCATGACCCACTCTCTAGCTTGCTTATGAAAAGTTTCAATGTTCCTTTCAGACTAAAGGAAATATTATATCCGTAAATAATAAAAAATAAATGTTATTTTTATTTATTTATCATAAGTGATATCTGCTGCGGAAAGATAATAAGCAAATTCAAAATATAACTCTAACTCGTCGCGTGTTTAATAGGCTTATGGATTAAAGCCGAGGTTTTGGCGAATGTTCAGAATGTTCTTCTTTTTTAATTGCCTGACATTAAAGCTCTCGCAATCTACGGATGGTGAATTCTAATTCCGTCACCGAACATGCTCGCCATTTTAGCTGTGGAGACGCTATAATGTGACGGTCAATCACATTTTTCGTTGGCAAAATAGTAGCCCAAGAGCTGGCAGTGAGTGGTGTTCACTAGCTGTCTTTCGTCTAGTCTATCACTTCTAAATTAAGGACGGCTAGCAAAGATATTTCTCGAGTAGCTTTGCACAATATTCCAAAAAAATAAAAGTAAATAAACACTGTTTTATTTTATTTGAACAGTTGTAATTCTATAATCAGTTCTACACAAACGTTTAGTAAAATAATTCTGTCTATTTTTGTTGTTGTTTTTTTTTGGGGGGGAGCCTGTGTTGAGTTTAACTGTCGAAGTTTTTACTATACATTTCTTCTGAAAACTAACTATGTAGTTAGCAAGATTTACTTGAAGATGGGACAATATATACCTCTACAGAATACAATATCTAATTTAGTCTATCGTTTTGTAAACGAAGTAAATATTATACTGACTTCTATGGACGGTGAATTTAGCACATGTTTTTATTTCGCTATTGTACACAAACTAAGTAAAATTAATCATTTGGATTTTCCAACGTTCTTCAAATAAGAAAATGCCAGAATGATCATACACTTCAAGTACATTTCACAACATTTAGTGTTTCTATTAAATACAAAATTGCTATATGTGTATTCTAAGTTTCATGGAAGTTTGTCAGTTGTATCTACTACAATGTAGCAAAATTGTAGTTATATATTTACAGATGATATTAGTTATTTCTACTCATTCGTATTGCATTGAATGAAACCCAAAGCATTATTGTCGTTATTTGACAGTATCTGAGTTAGTTATCAGTAAAAAATTTTATTGTGGCAAAATACACACTTAACAAATGCAAAAATAAAACTGTTTATTTATTGTGTATTTCGTACTGAAGTTACAAACTTTTATGTTCAAATGTACATTTTATAATAATTTCACATTAACTGGATCTATCAATCAAAAATACACGAAAAATTTTGAAATGAGGCAAGAAATCTACAACATTAAAAAAAGGCAAAAACAGCGCCGGAGGTATATTTTAATGTTGCATAATTCATAAAAATTAAAAACCGTAACTTTCGAACTCAATATTCTAAAGATCTCATATTAATTGAATATATCAATAAAAAAATACACTAGAAAAATCTTGAAACGAAGCAAGAAGCCTACGATATGTAATCCAATAAAAGCTTCTTTTTCATTGGTTAACTCACGTATATACGAAATGATAAACCCAATTTGCAAAACTAGAAAGTAATTGTTATGAATTCACAAAAATGTCGATCTTAAGTATGTACCGTTTCGTAACGGTACATCGAAATTTTGTACATAAATAAAAGCTTTTATATATTTGTACAAGTGGAGCTCTAAAATTCAGCAAGTCATTGTTAGTCAATAAATAAGGGTTAAAGCTTTGGCTTAAACCTACAGAGGTCTTGAAATGTCAGGTCAAGACATGTTTTTTCTTTGAATTTCCGCACGTTAAGAGTGCACGACGAGACGAACAAATGTTACCTTACTGGGGCAGGCGTGGCCTTGTGGTTAGTCTGCTGGACTGTAGATCCAAGCGTCTATGGTTCGTGTCTCGTGACTGCAAAAAACAAAAGAAAACGCGTTCCGTACTCTGGAGCCATGACCGCGTATTAAACGTGTCGGCCAAATATCACTATTCAGCTAAGAATAACCAAAGAGTTGACGGCGAGTACTGTTGAATAGCTGCCTTATCCCTAGTCTATCAGATCAAAATTAGGGACATCTATCGCAATTATCCCTTGTGTAGCTTTTCATGAATATCTGAAGTAAACCACATACTTCATTTCTATAAGAGCTATTTGAAAATATTAGTTTAATTAACTCAGTCATCAAATAATAATAGACTTCTAGAAATTATATCTATGGTTTATGTTCTGATTAAGTGAAATTTCTTATTACTGGTAAAATAATTCATGTTATTAAATTATAATAATTACTACTCGAAAGGATCCTCAATTATTCGGAAAAGATTAGTTTAACATGGTAAACGCATTATAACTTACCTTTAGCAGAACGGGGTTTGTACGTGAAAACACCTTATAAATCAGACCTTACTCTCCTAAAATTTCTCTGAATATTTGAACAGATGTGCGCAGTAACAAACACGTCGTTCCTGGTGTCTTCGAAAAACCTTTAGACTCAAAGGTCGTTCTTTTCTGAATCTGTCGGAGAATCTCGCTCTTATACTTGCTTTAAATTGTTTGCGACCATATTAATGGTGTATACGACAGTTTATACAGTCACCGTGGGTGGTATTCTTTAGCCCATTTAGTGCATCTCTTTAACCCCTTCCATCGCGAACATGTAAAACCCTTTACAGCCGTATACAAACTGAAGTTACTCTTGAAGACTGAGGCACGTGCACAAAAGCACCGCCGTGTGATTGTAGACAAGTGTTGTTAGTTCGTTTTTAGTACCAATAAATGTCACTTGTAATCCTGTGTGTAGAAGTTATGATCGTTTTGGAACTAGTTTGTGAAGTACCTTTGTTTCTTTAAAGTTGTTTTTTCTTAAACATAAGCATATACTGAATAATTAAGTACATTCTTTACAACTTTATGTAGCCCTAATTTATATATATATATATATATATATACATTTTTTTTGAGAAACTCTAGTTTTTATATAACCGTCTTTCTTATTTGTTTGTTTTCATTACTACGTTCATAACATATTCTTTTGTAGGTAACGCTTTGGTAACGTTCAGCATGGCGTAAAGAATGGCAATGCTGAATCGTAA
Source organism: Limulus polyphemus (assembly GCF_000517525.1). NCBI lineage: Eukaryota > Metazoa > Arthropoda > Merostomata > Xiphosura > Limulidae > Limulus > Limulus polyphemus. Next base: position 51,343 of record NW_013666356.1, on the reverse strand, counting down.
GTAGCACGTACATGAAACTCTTTAGAAATAAAAGCTATAAACGTACGTGGACATTGATAAACAGACCCTGTATAGATATGTGAGCCGGTTATTTTGTTTTGTTAATAAGCGAAAATCCATTTTAAATTATAGAACTCTGGAAACAAAGGAGTTAGTTAATACTAAATCTAAGTCAACCTTGTGTTTACACACAGTACGAACGATGTTTGGAGTTACTAGTCTAGATGGGGATGATAGTCGCTTCCAAAGAGCTACGAGTTTTGAAAGTATGCCTCTGGAATGCTCTCTGATAGTTCTATATCTGATTCTGAGAAATTTTAACAAATAAAGGTAGAAAAGACAGAGCATATCTCTGTCATTAAAAGCCATAAAGTGAATTGGAGTGAATTCATGATATTTCTATGGTGCGAAAAGCCTAAGGTTTAATAGAGTACCACAAATTCTGCAGCTATTACTAATGGATAAGTATGTGACATTTGTTTTCTCAAAAGGATAAAGCTTCTCAAGCATAACGTCATTAATTATGTACGAAAGACAATTGAAAAACAAATCCCAAGTGCTGCAAACAATAGCGTCAAAGTTAGAAAGGCATTTCTTGTCAGTCACCTGAGGTCAGAGAACGTAATAAATATATTCAAAAACTCAATATACTTATTAGATAAATAGAAGCCTAGCAGGAACTGAACGTGTATAGACGTTAACTACAGTGCTACGTTCTTAGTATTATGTGCTAACCATTAGACGCGTACACAATATCACTTGTAATGCTAGTTGTTTTCTTTATATACACGTGTTTTTCTGCACCTAACCAAATAATGAGAAATATTCAGCTAAACATTCTCATATTATAGAGCCTAAAATGCCTATCTTTATAATCTTCCTCATTCATATAAAAATATATAAATATATTCAGTTTACACTTTTCGGTTGAAATTGTAATAATAACTATATTCAAAGTTTGTTTCATGTTCCTTAGTGTTTATTGATATCTATCAAGATTTAATATATATATATATGTGTGTGTATATTTAGTCTAGACATAAAAGTGATCAAAAAATGTAATACTAGCCCGTTAAAGGAGGGGATAGATTGGTTATTAAAAACTGTGCACTAGTCTTTCAGAAACCAATGTATAGATCGGATACATATACACTCAGAATTTTCTGTGCTGCTAACATTGCATTCAAAGAGTGTTGTGATATCCTTGATATATATATATATATATATATATTAAGAACTCGAGCAACTGGAGGCAACTTTCTTTTCTCGGTTTGATATGAATGCATATATTTATTCTTTGTTTTTATTTTATTTTTGCTTGTGATGATGATATTTTTCTGAAAGTTTTACGTTGAAGTTCCTGGATGTAAGAGCAAGCCTTACATTTATTTTTGGTAATATGGACAAATGAAATATTCATCTTGATAACAGGAAAAACTGATACATTAATATTTGTGACTGGATGAACAACTGATACATTCATTTTCCATGTAAGGAATACAAATTAGTCATTAATCTTCCTCGCAGTAAGGACAATAACATTCAATTTCCTAACAGTAAAAATAAGTGAAACATATTTTACTGTTAGTATGAAAACTTTTAATGTTTGTGATAGTAAGATCGAGACGAAGTTTCATATTTATGAAACGAAACACAAATAAAACTATTATCTTCCATATGGTAAGAACAATAGTACGTTCACACTCTGACATAGATAGCATCAACTTAAACGCCTTTCTTCCTGGTAGTAAGGGCAAATGAAACGGTTTTTTTTGTTGTTGTTTTTTTTGTGTTAGTGAGGACGAGTGAAACATTTTTCCTCTTGGTATTGAGAACAAGTGAGACATTTATCCTCCTGGTAGTGAGGATAAGTGAAAAATCTTTATTTCTGGTAGTAAGGACACGTGCAATATTCTTCCTCCTGGTAGCGAGGACAAGTGAAACATTTTTCCTCTTGGTATTGAGAACAAGTGAGACATTTATCCTCCTGGTAGGGTGGCATGTGAAACATTTATTCTCATGGTAGTGAGGACAAGTGAAACATTTATCCTCCTGATAGTGAGGACAAGTGAAACATTCTTCCTCCTGGTAGTGAGGACAAGTGAAACATTTATCCTCCTGGTAGTGAGGACAAGTGAAACATTTATCCTCCTGATAGTGAGGACAAGTGAAACATTTATCCTCCTGATAGTGAGGAGAAGTGAAACATTCTTCCTCCTGGTAGTGAGGAGAAGTGAAACATTTATCCTCCTGATAGGGAGGACAAGTGAAACATTTATCCTCCTGATAGTGAGAACATATGCAACATCCTTATTTCTGGTAGTAAGGACACGTGCAATATTCTTCCTCCAAGTAGTAACGACAAGTGAAACATCTTTATTTCTGGACAGGGGAAACATTCTTCTTCCTCGTAGTGAAAACACTTGATACGCTCTATTTTCTGAGGAGTACAAATATTACTTTAATTCGTTGTAATACGTACAAGTAATACATTGAGTTTACTAAAGAGAGCAAGTGATACATGACGCATTCTATTAAGAACGAGTGGTACATTAGTGCATTTAGTTTCCAACTAATAAGCTAAATGTTACACACAATTTTTTCACTGAGACGATTGGCACAATAAGGTTTCTATGGGCGTAGGTGATACGTTTTGTAAACGCTTTTACTATTATTATGGATATATATAACACCATAAAAGTCCGACCAACATTTTGAAAGCACATAATCTCCTTGTCATGTAGACGTATGCAACCTCTTAGAAGGTGTGTGTGGGTGGTTGTATTCACACAGAAAGACATCACCGCTCCCATACACAGGTAGAGAGGGATAGATAACTATAATTAATGAACTTGGTGTCGCGAAACTGAGGAAAATACATTAGCTAATGTACGTATTAAACTTTTCTATTTAACATTTGCTTCAAACATTCTTAAAGGTAAAACATTACTTAGATACGGTAACTAACTATGAAAATAATAATTTTAATGGTGTGAATTTTCCTTTTAATTTTTACAGGAATAATACATAATAATTCGTTATTTTGTTCATTTCAGATTTTAACCTCTTGGACGTTAGATAACAAATATTTAATTTTTCTAAACTGATATAAATATAAGTTATATTTTACTCCAAAAATAAAATATTGCAAAGGTAAATAACCTGCATTTTATCCTTTTAGTACCTACCATATACCATTTATACAAATACATCAGAATATATTTAAATTTCGTCCTTGGAAAATATCCAGTAAGCTTTTTTATCACACGTCTTTTATCTAGGTTATGTCACGTATAAAAAAGAGCACTGACCTTGTGCTCCATGGAGGTCTCAATTTTATTGGAGATTGTAATGAATCATTCATAAATGACTACGAGTAGCTGGAGGAAACAAAGTTTAATGATTATTATTACCATATCTGGATTGAGAATTTATGCTTCATCATCATTTGAACATGTAATATTAGAAGCTAAACAGTTATACTACTGATCTTCGTCTTAATGGCGTCTCTAATTGGGACAAAATTTTCCGAAGGCCCCTGAGAGAGCTATCAGAGAAAATTAAGATGTTAAAAACACGCCTTGATAGGATTTCGAACGCTACTAGGTAATACACTTTAAGTTTCCCGTTATTTTAGTAACCTACTGACATAAAAGAATGGAACTGACAGAAAATTACAGAGTAGGGTGAGAAAAAAAATCCTTAATGTGGGAACAGTGTGCTAGGCGGTTAACGCTTAAACGAGAGGAGTCAACCGTTAAGATTTTTTTTTAGACTGGCCTTTATGCATTTATAATAATAGTACATTGAGAAAAAAGAAGTTACACTGAGGCAGGACTTTACAGATGTTGTTGTCTGGGATATGAGAAGAAGAAAAAAGACTGAATGTTTATACAAAATAAAGGCAAAAACATATCATCGAAATAAACACTGTGTGATAAGTTTTTAGTAAAATTTCAACATCCAACATAGGCTTTAAAATTGATAGTTCGCAGAAACTTTTCAGGTTAAGTTATGCATAACTATAATATGATTTAAAGAGGGGTGAAGGCACACAATATATACAGACTTTCTCCCTCTTTACACACACACACATATGAATAGTTAGGTTAAGATAACAAAACAAGTAGGAGCTGATGCCTTTTTTGAAGAATAGCCTTGAGAAGGAAAGATTACACAAAACTTTACGGGTCAACCCTTTATTATAAAATATAAATATATTTGAACTAAAATAATAGTCACTTCAGGAGAGTGGTTTAATTAAGTCGTATAATTTTAAAAGAAACAGTATTTTATACTTCATTTTAAGGATTCCACCACAGATTTAGAAAGTGAACTAAAAATGACTCGTAACAGTTTCCTTACACCAGCTAAACGTGTGTGTTTTAACTTCTTAGAGTTTGATTTTACAGTTTATTTAGATGCAGTGGTTGTAATGTACCGAATAAAGTTCTCGTGTTCGTTTCTTCTTAAGTAATCTTACTACCCCAAGCGGTAATAAAGAGATCTTAGTGAAACCTGACACAGAGCTAATTAATGAACAATAATTGTTCAAGTTCCAGACGCCGCTGTTACTATTCCTTTTGTGATTAACGTTGTTGCATCTTTATACGCATATAATGTTACTCATATATGAGAGATTTAACTTGAGGCTAATAAATGGCAAAGATGGCCAGAATTATAGTATCTCTGTTTAAAAACAACAACAACAAAATACACAATGAGTACGTACTTATACTTTACAAGTAAACTATGTTTACGCTGAATGCACAGCGTTTGTGTCCGAAGTCTCGGTTTGATGTCATGTTAGACGAGCTTCGCCTAATATTTATAATATGTAATTACTGTTAAGCCTAAGGCAACTTAAAACATTATGTCGGGACCGACAAACACCACCTTCTATGTACCTAAAAAAAACATAAATCGCTGCACAAAGTCGAGAAATACGCCCTCGGAAAGTATTCTGAAGACTGGACGGTAATCTAAGAAAAAAGAATAACTATACTACAAAGGTTTCAAGTTAACCTTATATTCTATGTCGTAACGTCAGAGATATCCGTTTTCTTTAGTAAGTTTACATCGTTTTGATTGTTGTTACGCCACTTTCTCACCAGATTAAATTTTATTATTTTCAGTTTCTCAAACGAGTTGTCCGTTACTGAATCACCTAGAAAGCACCGGTTATGGAGGTAAAAGAACGAACTACAGTGCCATGATGAAAAGCGCTTTGACTTTCAGTTTCCGTTGCATCTGTTGAGATCAACCACATTAATGAAGCTGTGATAACTTTAAAATTATGCATCGGTTCATCTTTAATTTTTATTTATTCTCATGTCTATAGCCAATTAAAAACGTACCTTCAATTTTAAGAATGTAGCCAGTGAAAAATGCCACATAACAGAGACACTAAAACTCTTATTTAAATCTATTAATTGCTTCGCAATTTACAGCAGTGACACTAGAAGGAAACCAACATTACAGAAAAGAGAGAACATCTACATTAATCAGTCTTCAGAAGAAGGTGATAATATATTCCTCTAACATAAGACAAAGGCATCAAAAATATAAATTACCTAATGTATCTGTCTAATGGTTCATTAAGACTGTATGAACTTATATGTTGAGGAGATCACTTTAGCGTATTATGTATTTTAAAGTGTGAATAGTTCGCGACCTGTAATCAGATGCAGTGAACCCTTAATTTAGGCATATTTTATTGTTTCTGCTCCTGGTCGTGTTTAAGTGTTTCAAGTATTATACGATATTACGACAATATCACATATACAAGAACATTTGCAGCTTATTACCTGAGTGCAGGAAAATTATGAAGAATACTTTTATTCCTGTAATTATCAACCTGAGTGGCACCTGATGTGTAAGTGGACTAAATGTTCAGGTCAGAGATTCTTAGATTTCAGGTATGGTCATCCCATAATTTTGAACTATAAATCAGATAGAGGGAAGACAGCCAGCAGCACCCATCGCCACAAGAAATGTGAATAACGGAATTAATAGTCACTTTTATAAAACAAACAAACTCACATCTGAAAGAGAGAAGCATAATCAGTAGCACCAAAGCTCGAACCTGACTCTTTTCGATGTACAGATCGGCCCGTATTTCAAATTAATATCACTGTCTGTATACAGTTAATAATTCAACTACGTTAACAACAAAGGTTTTGTAAACAAATCAAAGAGACTGAAGCATAGTTAACTTACAATGCTTTTAGTGTGATAATTCAACTTTAACTACGATTTTATTCTTTGTTGACATGAAGACATTTTGTGTTGATTAAGATTCAAACACCTTCTTTACTAAACGCATTTTAAGCAACTTCACTACTATAAACTATATTAATTATAAAACTTACATTATTCCAAACAGTACTGTATCAGAGAAATTCTTTTATTTTAACAAAGGGAAGGCCCTTATGTGGTTTTTTGGTCATGAGGGATGAACTTCTAAACAAAAACATTAATCACTGTATTATTATTATTTTCTCAAAAAAAGATAACAATGCCACTCTAACATTAAACTGAAAGATATATGAGAAAGCTGATAAAGATTTAAAGCTTAAATTATAGCTAAGATCACATAAATACAACCACATTTTATGATTTGTCATAAGAAATAACAGTTCTTAAAACTAATGGATCCAAAACTCAGAATTTTTATTTGGAACTTGAAAAAATATTCTTAGATTCCAGCTGCACAACCATAAGAGCCAAAACGTATAACTGTAAAGAGGTAAATATTTCATGTTAAGCATGTTAAACATTCCGATGAACTACAAATCTTAGAAGATTCCAGCAAAATATTTAGGCTAACGATAATCACAATAGTTTATAAAAGAGTACATTAAGTTAGCCGAAAATTAATGTGACAAATCTTGCAGGACCATAACGAATTATTTACCGCTTATTATTTCAACCTTATAATCTCCGCTATAAAACGAGTTTGTGAATAATGTAATATTTTTTCATAGTGCTGATGCCCACGAAACCATTACTACAGAGCCATATTTTCCTATAAAATTTATTTTTTCCTGTTATAATATAGAGTTAAAATATTAATTGGGTTTACATTATACCATTACAAAAGTAATCTTAAGATGCGTAATGACTGCTTGTATACGACATTATTCTGTCTAATGGCATGTAACTTTGAAGTCTAGCTGGGTACCAGGAATTATCAGAAAATAGTAGCTAACTGATTTATACACGAAACATAACGTGCAGCTGCAACGAGTTGATAAAAATCTACATTTACAGAATAGAAGTGTCTCGCGTATTGTGCTGCCAGAATGTATTTATCGTAGTTTATAAAAGACATTTTTTGCTTGTCTGTTTATTAAATTTGTGTTTTTTATTAACCCCTAATAAGAATGCTTACTGAATGGTGAAGCTACAGATAAAACAAACTCTCGAAGCGAAATTTAATGATGTGTAGTAACATCTTTAGGCGTTTAAGCAAGGGAATAATGACCTGTAGAGGCGAATTCAGATTATTTTGAAGCGTGTGAAGTCTGAGTAAACAAAGAAAGAAAGTATTATTGATAATGTTCGATTAAAGTTAAATAAGAGACTTTTGAAGAACCAGTATTTTTTCACTCTACGAAAAAATTGATTAAAACGTCCTTGAATAATGATTTTCGATTCTTTGCTACTCTCTAAAAGAGGTTGTTGTGGATTGAAATACTTTAATGGTTCTTTTGAAGAACCAGTATTTTTTCACTCTACGAAAAAATTGATTAAAACGTCCTTGAATAATGATTTTCGATTCTTTGCTACTCTCTAAAAGAGGTTGTTGTGGATTGAAATACTTTAATGTTAAAGGAATAATATTAATTTTGTCTTTATAAAAAAGATACATTCAATGTGTTAAAGACGTTGAAACGTATGGCACTGCCTCTTCCAGGAAGTGTTGGCATAATTATTCCTTTCCCAGGCACTTTTATAATAACTTCTTTACACATTTATTTTGAAGATTAATCAGTGAGTGTTTTTATATTTTTATCGTGTTTTATAAAGTACTTATCGTACTTTAGAGCTTTTTCTCCGCCTCAACTTTAAGAAATCAGGGACGTAACAAAAACACGTTAACATTTTCAATCACGGTTTTTTGGTTTCACATTATAGTTTTCGGTTCTAACGTACAGACGGTTTATGGATTAGTTACTAAGGTAAACAAATTTCAGTTGAATTTCAGCTATCTTAATCATACCAGAAAATGACTCTATTTCTTGGAAGTACATTTCCTTTTCCTCAAAAACAGCTTTTATAGATACACAAAAAGTTTTACATACACGAGTAACTACAAACATTGGAAAAATGTATGGCTTACAAGAGACACTAGAAGCGTTAAGTTCAATTTTTAAAAACAATATTTGTCCCAGATTGATTGATTTATAACAGCTGTTTATTTATTCTTTGAACTGATGTTTCATTAAGGATCTGTCTCCGATAACTGTAGTTTGTGACTTTCATCAGAGACGCCACAAAAATGTAATCATGTTTTTTTTTCCATGTAACTTTAGTTTGGTTTGGATCCATACATAAAATTGTTTATACAAGAGTGAAACTATAAAAAAATGTGAAACATTATGATGCATTATTCATACCCTTTTTATTTAACAACTTTAAAACAAAACATAAAAACAACAGACATGCATTTACAGATCTCCAGTATTTTCAATTAGTATTACTATCCAAGTATCTGATGGTGAATTTTAAAGTGTTTTGCACTTTTGAAAACGGAAGAAAAATTGAAGACATTTTCACATTAACCGGTATTAGTTTAGATAATTATGCAAGTAGCTCTTTTTGAATCTTAAACAAAAATCTCCATTTATCAGTAATGTATATACAGGTTAAGTCGCTGGTTTAGACTTTATTGCAAAGCAAAATATTCCTCATACTTTATAATAAAAGTCTCTGGCATCAAGCGAATTCGCTACTCTGGCATGTGTGTGCATGTGTGAGTGTGTGTAAACCAAGTGGAGAATATTTGAGCTAGTGTCATATTGATTATCGTTGTTTTCAGAATTGTTATAAATTACTTCTTAGACCAATATCTATCTAACCGCCCTCAAGTATGAAATTTATGCAATAAATACCATATTAGTTTCTAGTTAATAGCGGTAGCTTGATTGGTATTGAAAGAAAATGCTTACATCAGGGGTAAATGGAGTGTTTGAATGACGTCAGCCATGTGGTGTCCTAGTTTGAGTCAATGCTCTTTGGTGGCGGAACAAGTCCAAACATGATTGATGATGACATCATGACTTTTACACAATCGCGATACAAATCTTGCAAAAATCCTAATTGATTCATTCAAGCTTTAAACAGACAACAAATTTCATAAATTTTGGACAAGTTTAGCTTAAGGCTATTAATACCTAAGTCAATGGTTCATTTTTAAATCACTTAATTACTATCCTCTCACATTTCTTCATCTTCTTCATGAAAAATTTACTATCCATAACCTACTAGACAAAAATTTGTTAAGTTTCCAAATACAAACAATGAGATACGGCTCACTTCACCTACATGTAACAAGCCAATTTCTTCACCAAAGATACAACTCTAACAAATAACAACTACCTTCTCAGGTTTTACCCACCGAGGCACATGTTTGACTGTTGAGAGATTGTACAATTTTGTACTAAAGATAATGTTGGATATCCTCATGGTTTGAAGATGAAGATTTACACACTTTACAATTTAGGATGATCAGAAATGTTTGTAATGTTAAATTAGTAAACAGGATGATATGAGTTATTTCGAGTCATTCACAGTATCGTAGTCATGAGCTACTATTGAGTTGATCATGACCATTATTAATTATTCACAAGATTCTCTAAACTGTATTAATACGATTTTGGAGCCTCACCATGTCATTACAGTCCATGTCGCCACGTACTCAATGTTATATATTATGATCGTACATCTTGAAAATACCCATGCAACATAATTTCCATTGCAATAGTCTCCATTATAAAACTGTTATGCTCAAAACACACCCCCTCCTCCATTGCAGGCTTTTTATAATCCATCTACACCATGAGGATGACAGTTTCCATTTGCCCCTTTCAACAGTCCAATCACAGAAATCCACAGACACCGCATTTAGTGAATTACATGGCCGATATGTGTGTGCATACATGGAGTAACGTGAATATTCATTGCATTATCCAGTAGCTTGATGGTATATAACAGTTTAATTGGCATGCAGTTGTAGCAATTTGTGCACACGTAACATGTGTTACTTTTCCAGACAGAGAATCTTTTTAATTATGTTGTGTACTGTTGCCTGGGGCGCTAACCTTTATGTTCTTGGATTCAAACTTGTTACAAGATGTTGCACTGTGCTTAACATGACTGGAGAACAATGTGTTGCAGGTCTTTGTGGATGGTCTTGGTTCCTCAAGTTAATTCATACTCCTTTAATCTCACATTCCATTAAGAACAAGTGATATCCAGTTTTGGAAATACTAAGTTCCCAATGTCAATACATTTCTATGATCCGAATATATGTATATTCTGCACTGTTGCATACCCTTTCCAAAAGAGATTAGTTTTTAGTAGCATCACACTATCTATATAATGCTAGTTCCAAAATGTAGTTCTGATACATTCTGTTCCACTACAGCATTATATCAGCTGTAATTGTCACATTTCAGTACAACATACTCAACCTTATATCTTTGTTAAGCATAACATCATGGACTTTGTAATTGTGGTTGAAGGTTAAAGTTGAAACATTTGTGTATTTGCACCTGGCTTTTGGTAACCTCTGGTATTTGATCTTGGAAATGGTTGGTGCTGTATAGTTCATGTTAGAGTGCAGAAATGTGGTTAACATCAATTATGCGAGAAAATGGTGAAGTTTGCCATATAAATATATTAATAGCAGAACATTATCTCCCTCTTTCTTGTCCTATATTTCAGATATACCAGAACAACAAGAATTTTTTGAGGAAATATCCAGAAGCCACTAAGTATTCACTGGAAAGATATGAAGAATAACGTTTATGTTACATTTTGGTGCCATGTCCTTAAATTTGTTGTTGTAGATTTTTTGATCAAAGTTCTTCTCTTTTTCACTGCTCATTAAAGATTCAGATAATGAAAAAGATGACGTCTGGAGGAAGATTCTTCTCTTGGAGGTAGGTTGTAGCCCACAACTCCATGCACCTGTGCAAATATTCAAAATCTAGTCACAATATCCAAGAGCCTAAAATTTCAGAAGACATTCATGAGAATGTTAGTAGCACTATGCACGAGAGAATTTTCTATACTCTGAATGACACAAGAAGTAATCTAGGCTTCCAAAATCGTGATGGGTAAGCATATTTTTCCTGTTAGATTTCTTACCAGTGTTCATTTTATCATGTTGTAGACGGTAGTGGGTTTCTTGGTCCATAAATAGCGATGTAATAGTTTTGACGTGATTATTAGTATAAAGATCTGTGTTTGTAATGAATGTAACTTTTTTGCTTCCTACTGCAATGCCAGCTACTGAAGGTATGGCTTATGCATTGAAGTGGATCTTCAGCTATAGTCTAGGGATTCCATAAATATGTCGAAACAATTGTGTCTTTGCACCTGGCTGTTTTTCATGGCTACCTCTTTAAATCAGATTTGTAAATGGTTAGCACTAAATAATTAATTTGGTTGGACAAAAGTATGATGTTAAACTAGTTATCTTAATTTCCATTTATCAGATCAGCTTATAATGAGGATTTCTGGAAAATGTATGAAGCTTGGAATTGAAATATATTTTAAGTGAATAAGATTCTTGTTCTAGACTTAAGATAAGTCAGACAATCTTAGACATCGTGTGGAACGTCCAGAGGTCAAGAAGTAGTCACTGTAAAGGTGGTAAAAACAGTCGTGCTTGCAACATCATATTTTTTTTGTCTGTTGTGCATGTTGTTTTAGTTTATTTATTTGCAGACCAGTTATTTCGTATGAAGTTTTAATTAGCAGATCCAGAATCTACCACCTTCTAAGAGTTTGTGATAATTATTTGTTGAATTTGATTACCACAATGTCAAATATTTAAACAGAACAATGTTATTCTAAATAGGGTAAAAGCTATAAATAAAGATAGGGGTAAACTGTAGGAAATGACAGCAGGATTTAAAGAGGAAATTAAGCTTTCGCATGCAATAGATACAGTGGCTAATAATGACTCTCAGCTTGTTAAAAACAGTGCTAATAGGGCTAGTAGTAGTGGATTGAATTGTAAACAGAAGGTTCTATTAAGTAACAAATTTCAGCCTTTAGCTTGTGTATATGATGAATTTAAGGAAGGGGGGATGCGAAAAGGGACGGAAAGTGAAGGTATTGAAGAACACAAATAGATTATTGTTATAGGACAGTGTTTTTCAACCTTTTCAACACCAGAGACTGGCTCGCTGCCTCCCTAAACTCTTGTGGTCCACTAAAAGACAAGTTCAACAAAAATCCATTACTATTTGGATTTGAATATTCTGTCGAATTTTGTCTGTTTGTTTTAGTGAAATCTTATGGACCAGCAAGGTGGTTGTGATGGACCAGTGGTGGAAAAACACTGTTATAGGTGATTCTTTAGCACAGCATGTGGATAGGATAATATGTAGGGGACATAGAGGGAAAATAATAAAATTATGCCATCCTGGGGCAGGAGTGGAGAATGTGACTACTAGAACAAATCATATAGTAAAGGGTGTTAGAGTGATGCAATATTTGAAGTACGCAAAGGACTAATTGTATAGAGAAGAGTGGTTTAGAGGAGTTTATATTTAGGCACGAAGAATTAATAAAGACATTCGAAGAGAAGGCCTATAATAACTTAATTCTATCATTAATACTACCAAGACTTATCTGTGGGGATGAAATTATAAGTAGGTCACCAGGGCTGGAAGCTGTGCTTAGGTTAATATATAAGGAAAAGCAGGTTGGCTAGCAAGATTTTTGGAACCAGTTCAGTGTGAAAAAGGAGCTTTTTTGAATGGATAGTTTACATTTAAATTGAGTAGCAGCTGGCTTGTTTGCAAAGGCTGTTAAGTAACTGTAAGGGCAATTTTAAACTAGGATTAGATACTAGAGAGGGCCAGAATAACGAAGAAAAATAAAATGTGGAGCGGGTATAGCATTGAAACAAAGTATAAAGGTAGCTCTTATGGTAGGCTAAAATGGTATTTTGTCATACTAGAAGTATGAAAAATAAAATTGATGAATTTAGAGCACTGGTCAGAACAGAAGATTTTTATATAATAGGAATAACTGAAACCTGGCTAAATATAGACAATTTTGATGGCAGAGATTTCTTTGTTCAATAGGGATGGAGTACTGAAAAGGAGAAATAGTGCCCTTTAACTGTATAAAATGCAGGTTGCAGCTGGTCCTGTTGAGACTATGAAAGCTAAAAGCAATGAGTTTGAATTTATTTGGGTTTCTTTTAGTGGTTATAAGAAAAGAAACTTTTAGTTGTAATTTGTTACAGATCATAAGATAAAACTGACGAAATGAATGAGAAATTCTACAGTGAGCTAAAGAATTCAACCGTTAATGAAGTTAAACATATAGGAGATTTTAGTTTTAGAGTCAAATCATGATGGAGACCAATTCTGAAAACTGTTCAGGGTGGTTTTCTTTGATGATTGGTTACGGAACCTATTGAGAACAATGCTATTTGAGATTTATTTTGAATTTCTATTAAAGAAATGAGTTTGGCTCACAAAGGGCATAAAGGAATAAAATTTAAGAAAAAGCAAAATACATATAAGAAGTTTAAATTGACTGCAATGATGCGAGATTTAGGAATTATAAGATATCACGAAAGCTAGTGAAATAGAAATAAGAAATCAAAAATAATATAAAAATGATTGGTTTAAAATGTAAAAATTAATGGTAAGATTTTTTCAATTATATTAAAGGTAAGTTGTTGTTTGTAGTTAAGCACAAAGCTACTCAAAGGGCTATCTGTGCTCTGCTCACCACAGGTATCGAACCCCGGTTTCTAGCATTGTAAGTCCACAGACATACCGCTGTGCCACTAGGGGACATTAAAGGTAAGAAAAATGTTAGGCCATAGTATGATCATTGAGAGATGATAAAGGGAGGTTAGTATCTGATGATTAGGAGATGGCTGGAATATTAAATTCTACCTTTTCTTCTTTTTTACTCATGAATATTTAAGCAATATTTCTCATTTTGAACAGTTTCTAGATGGAAACAAGATTGAACAAGATGATAAAATTAAATATGAATTTGTTAAGGAAAAGACTTGGGAAGTTTAAAAACAATAAGTCTCCTGTGCCAGGTGATAATTACGCAAACGTTTTGAAAGAGGTTAAGGATTGGATATGTGAGCCACTTGCTACCATTTTTTCGAAGTCCTTGAATAGTGGGCAGGTGGCAAAATATTGGAAGTTGGCTAATGGTAATCCTCTTTCCAAGAGAAACGATAAAACATTTTCCAGTAATTATAGGCCTATTAGACTTTCATCAGTGGTGGGAAAAGTTTTTGAAAGTCTGATAAAAGATATTTTGCAAAGTCATTTAATAATAAAGTTTTCAGTTTTATTGGATAGTCTGTATGGTTTCATTAGAGGAAAATCTTGCCTTATCTTTTGACATTCTTTGACGTGGTTACTACTTATGTAGATGAGGGTATTATTGTAGACTTACCATAGTTGGATTTTCAAAAAGCATTTGACAAGGTGCTACATAAAAGGCTTGTTAGAAATGTTATCCCTGTGGGTATGTGGAATAATTTGCCCTTTTGGGTAGAAAACTAGCTAGATGGAGGAAAGCAGAGGATTGTTATAAAAGGAGGTAAGCCAAACTGGATTAATTTCACTAAGGTTCAGTGTTAGGCTCTTTTCTCTTTTTGATTTACATCAGTGACATAGACGAAGGAATGATCAATAGATTATTCAAATTTGCTGATGACATTAAAGTATGGGTGTTTGGATTATCTGGCGAGTTGGGCAAATAAATGGTAGATGATTTCTAATTGCGATAAATGAAGGTAATGCACATGAAATATCACACTTTCAGTTAGGAGTATAATTTTGATGGTAATAACCTTAACGATGTTGTGGAAGAAACATATCTTGATGTTCTGGTTGTCAGTCTCTTAACCCATCCAAGTAATGTGCTGCTGTTAGTGACAGGCTAATTAGAATTTTATATTGTATCTATAGCAATATTCAATACAACTCTAAAGAGGTGATAATGTCATTGTATAGGTCATGGGTTAGACCACATTTGGAGTATTGTGTTTAGTCTTTGGCTCCTTACCTTAAAAAATAACATTGAATTGTTACAAATGATTCAGAAGAGGGCTACTAGGATGATACATGGGATAGAAAGGTTGTCATACAAGGATACGGTAAGATCTTTGAACTTATTTTCTCTTTAAAAAAGAAGAGTTAGAGAGGATCTGATTGTTAAGGAAATTAATAATGTTGATTCGTCATCTTTTTGTATTTAAAGGTGAGAATGGTAAGATTGTGGTATACAAATAATAACTTTTGGCAGGGGAGGAGTCATCTTCAGCTAAGACAGCTTTATTTTTCTAACAGGGTGGTTGGCCTTTGAAATGTGTTGCCTTCAGATATGGTAGCTGCAATTAATTTAAGGAAAAGCTTGATAAATGTTTGCATGATAAGAGCTGGCTTTGAATTTTTTAATTCTTTAGTTTAATGTAGTAAATAGGACGGCCTAGATGGACAAAATGGTCCTTTATTGTCCTTGAATGTTATGTTCCTAGCATTGGAAAGCATGAACCCTACAGTTTACACATGGGTAGTACAAGTTACACACATGAGTGATTGATGCTTTTAAAACTGAACTATTTTCACGTCAAAGTATGTAATATTGGATACCTAATTGCGTAAAAGTGTTGTGTGCAATTAGTGCATGTAATGTCTGAAGATGCTTTACTGAATACATTAACACATTCCCAAGCATTTGAAGCTCATAGTGGCACCATTAGAAATTGCATATGTTAGGTGTAAGCCTTACATGATGTTATTAAGTTGCTTGAAGAGTGAGTATATTGTTTCGTTTTAAACTAATAGATGAACTAAATAGACATTAGTGGAATATTCTAATAATAAAAGTGGAGCAGGTTGTTACTAAGCTCAAATGTCCCATCTGATTATTTTTGTTACATTTTTTGTGATGTAAAAATCCGTAAATATAGATATTCATAACTGAATTGGATGCATCATTAGCGTTGGGTAACTCTAGACTCCATATATATATATATATATATATATAAAAGATTTTTTATTATTTTAATCAGCGTTTCGCCTTTGCGGCTTCATCAATGTTGTCATGTAAATGAATATAAAAACAGCAGATGCAACTATAAATGTGGTTTGATATTCTTACTGAATCATGTGCTTAGTCAGCTCCTGCTTGTTCATACATGTTCCTTAATTAAACTTGTCTGGTTAGCATTCATTGTAAACGAATATAAAGTCACTCTTGAGTAATACAAATGTTATCATATGAATAAGTAGATTTAGTTTATTTTTCGAATATCTAATAATGGACATGGATAAGTTAACAGAAGATAATGGGTATAATAAGTATCACTGGTACACACTATGAGAAACGTACAATGCTCATGCTCACTAATGCTAGGAATGTGAAAGAGACTGGCATGTTTCAGTTTAGTAATTGGACATTATTCAGAGAAAAACCTACGTAATCATAACAAATTATAGAATATTATTATAGAATATGGTCACGTGGTTTTCTCAGACCTCTTTTGTTCAAAACATTTCACATCTTAGTAAGAATTAAACTAGTGTGGTTTGCATCCGATGTAAGTGAATACAAAATTTGTCCTAATCTTTGTTTAGGTCTAATATTTAGCAATGTGACTTATCTAATATAATGATGTGTTAGTGGATACGAAAACTAAAACAAATCACTTATGTTGGGAGGCTTATATTGTGTTCATGCTTACCAACGCTATGAGTATAAAAATGAATCAATTCTCTCTGTTTAACACTTGACATTTTTCATAGAAAACTCCATAATTATGCCAAATTATACAGTTTATATATATATTCATAAACATCTCCAAGACATGTAGAAGTAAATTACAGATAACTGGCAAAAAAGTATTGTAACCAGTCAGGTAGCCTCTCTCCGCATTATCAGATTGAGCCGCATTGACTAATGTCTGAAAAAAACAGCTTATATTATTTATAACTGCTATATTGGATTATTCAAAAATGTAATGACTGCGCAAGAATTATTTGGAATTGGAAACTTAGTTAGGTGAGGTTGTCTGGTAAATTTTGGATAATAATATCATTCACAAAGAGAGTTGGTAAGCTTTTAATTAAAATATAATCATTAAATATTAGTCAAGACAAGAGTCATAAAGTATTTATTAACTGAAAAACAATCTATTGATCTATATATTATTGCTTTAAACTAAATTCATCTAACAGTCATCGAGAGATTTGTTGTGTAACAGCAGGAATCGACTAGGATTCCAAATAATTCACGAGCCGAAAAACCACCCCATCAAATTCCTAAGCGAAAAACCGACAATTCAAAGTATTAGTTATGATATATTATGTGCATATATACTAATAAAACGCTAAAAAGGCCGCTTAAAATTCCTGTATAACAATTCAAAAATTTCTAAAACAGCAACTTTTTCGTCTACTATCTACCTACCTGATCACGTCAGCGGGGCTAGCGCTTAGACGGGTCGGACTATCGCTACAAGATTTCTCCAGCTTACTTGACTGGTCTGTGGATATCTGCTTTGATATTCTGATAAAAACCCATATATATACAGATACAATATAAATGATAAATATCTTCACAACCCAACGAGTGGCGCTACATATCGATGGGTAGACACGCGATAGTTTCTAAAGGTAAAGTATATACTTTATATAGGTATAACATAAAAAGTAAACCACCAAGAGTATTAAAAAATTATGAATTTCAAAATGAAGTAGAGTTCCTGCTACAAAAAAGTAATGAAACAATAACTGAAACTACAATCACAAATTTATAAAATTTAATCCTTACTTTAGCATACAGATAAGTGTATAAAGCTGCCAAAGTAGGTATTAAATATTATAAATTTGTGATTGTGGATTCAGTTCTTGTAAAAGTTATAGCTATCAAGGATATGGCTATACTGAAAGTTTATAAATGTTGTTTCCATTCCATGGACATATAAAAACTGAAGAAATAAATTGGAAAAAAATATTAACGGAAAGTAGGGATCGTTGGTGATTCGTAGAATTGCTATAAGAAATATCCAAAACAAAATAAATACCGCAATAAAAAGTACACAAACAAGTAAAGTGATACACATTTTAAAGCAATTTTCAATTACTTTGGTTGGTATTGTGATTGTATAGCTAAATGAAACAGTCTAAATTTACCAACCAAAGTAGAGATTGAAAATAGTTTTTTATTGCAGCATTTATTTTGTTTTGGATACTTTTTACAGCAATTCTACGAATAATCAACGATCTCCACTTTCCCTTAAAATTTTAGTGTGTTTTTTGCTATTTATTAAACTTGAATGAGTAAGAGATGGCTTTTTAGGAATTGCATCACGGTTATGCAAGAGCACTGCTATCGTCACCAATCATGTCTGAATTTATTTTTCTATCAAAACGTTTGGACTTGCCAGGAGATAAGCTGAATGCAAATTCAGTTTTACAGCACATAAATAAAATATGAGTGATGCCAAATGCTTTATTTTGCTGTGTTTGTGAGAAATCACTTATTGTTTTAACTAAAGTTGAATTGTGGCTTTTGTCTTGTTCAACCATTTTTTAATGAATTTACCTATTTTTGTGTGTTACGTCAATCCAAGACATTCACAAAATAATCATTATTGTTAAACTATATTTTTAAAGGGAAGTAACTCATACAGGGGAGTGAGTTGCAATTCAGGATTTCGTAATGTTATACACATTATCAAATAGATTGCATGGAACTGGAAAGTACATTACCTTTAAGTAGGACAACATGTGAGAAACAGCCAGAAGCAGTAGTGACACTAGATTACACTCTCAATCTGAGCCATTGAAGCCTTTAGCAAAGCTATACGTCATTGTTCTGAGTTTAGCCGCGGGAAATGTACTCTGGCAATAAAAATTAACAGATGAAGAAGAGGAGAGTAGGTTCTATTTTTCACTTATCGATGTTCTCTCTCACTCATTGCTTATGTGGATTGCTTTCATGAATAAATATTTATTTAGAACTAAAAGGAGATTGGTAACTGCTTCAGTTAAGTCGATACAATTGATTTCATTGCTTCATGCCGCTAGTATAAGAATTAGTATATATCGTAAAATTTGCAAGATATAAAGTAAGGATCCATTGGCTGTGGTAGCTATGTGCTCGCGTTGCACGCGCTCAGTCCAGCGTTCACTACTGCAAATGACGTGCTTACTTTCTGGAGCTACTTCCCTTAGAAGCGAATAACGACTTAAATACTGATTATTTTTAAAACCACTTTCAAACAGATATTACATTTCTGACAATCAAATTTGCAAGATCGTGCACACTGAACTTTCCTTCACATTCCTTTTAGTAAGAAATGTAATACTTGCACTAAGACGGGACACGGATTGGTATAATGAAAATTCTGAAATCTTTAGAAAAATTTAATTTGATCTTGGACTATCTGTGATGTGCACAGTGCACAGCATGAGTATTTAAACCATATTTTTAGCATTACAAGCCATCAGACTTACCACTTAGGCACTGGGAGGGGAGGGGAGGGGAGGAGCTCACGTGGCTCCAGAATCAAAAGTTGTCTTTGAAAGTGAATCAAATTTTGCAGACCTATTCTAGAAGTGCATAATTTTTAGGATAAAACAAAAAATTTGCCATTTTTAATTCTGTAGAAGAGTAAAAAGCATGCATATTTATGCATAACGAGCAAATTATGTGGATCAACGGTGAATATAAGGACTTAGAACACTAAAAATCAGTTTTCGATACTTGCGTTGGTCACAGTGCAAATAGCCCATTGTGTTGTTTTGTGACTAATTACAAACAAACAAAACAATAATTTTGTTTGATGTTTGCCACAATAAATAACGGCTAAAAACTATATCACAGAAAGATACGACATAACTTTACAAGAGTAAAACGTAATTAATATCCTTAGAAGAGTAAAACATGGTTTAAAACTTTTATGCAGAAGAGTATGGCTAATGCTTATAGTATGAAAAGCAAGTCTTATATCATAGTCAAAAAATTAAAAACACAAAAACATAGTCAGTAACTCTTACGTCTAAAAATATTGTTAGTAATTAGTAAAGAATAGTATTGTTAATAACATGACTCCTACTTTAGCAGAAACAAGCTTACGAAGGGATAGTAAATGTGTATATTATAAATAAGCATGGCTAATAATTCTTACATAGAAAAATATTGTTAGTAATTAGTACAGAATAGTATTGTTAATAGCATGACTCCTACTTTAGCAGAAACAAGCTTACGAACGGAGAGTAAATGTGTCTATTATAAATAAGCATGGCTAATAATTCTTACATAGAAACATATTGTTAGTAATTAGTGCCGAAAAACATCGTTAACAACACTAGCATAGAAAACATGTACGCTTTGGGAGGTGGGGGTGAGATGTAATCAGAATTAATTAAGTCATATTCATTACTGTTACATGTCACTATGTATTAATTAACAAATTATATGACAGCGCATTATTATTAAACATTCATACGAATGTAGTTTCACAGATTTTGTTTTTTAATTAATGGTAATATTATTATTAAGGCATTAGACATCTTACGCCTGAGACACTTATTATTGTTATGTTTAGCCTCAACTGTATTTTATTTTAGTCTTTGATTTGTATTTGTCATAGATTTTGATTTTAGTTCGGAATCTGAATCTGGGGAGAGAGTGCACAGGATATAAACTGGACAAGACAGCGGTTCCCGATCCCCATCCCATGGCTCCGGACCTAAATTCGTGGCTCATACTTTATCAGGAACAACCTTACATAGATATAATTAATGTGGTTAATAACCATGCTTAGAAACTTTCTACATTTGACCTGGGTTCTCACAGGATTGCGCAGAATGTGCATTTGTGTGTGGTTCGATGCTGCAAAAATGAATAAATGAAAAATATATATCAACTATATATATATGACTAAATATGCTTTTGACAAAATTCAAGACCATTAAAACATAAAACACAAAATCTTCCGACTCTATTTCCTTCTGTACGTATATATTTAAAAATACCAGCTGCGCCCCTGTCTTCAGTTCCTTTAACTTTCCGGATCTTTTGTGTATGATCTCTGGGCGAGGTAATAATTTTTCCAGCGGACAAAGTGCCATCATTCACCTGTGTTTTATTGCGTCTAAGAAGTATTTTAATTATAATTTTTAATTGCATTATATATATATATGAAAAATAAGTAAAAATGAAAATTAGTCATTACCCCCCCCCCCGGTGGCCAGTGGATTTTAAGTAAGCTTGAGGACTGATAACGACAAAATTCAGTTGCATGCCCCCCCCCCGGTGGCCAGTAGATTTTAAGTAAGCTTGAGGACTGATAACGATAAAAGTTAGTGCTCGATCCCCGTAGTGGGCACAACTCAGATAGCTCATTGTGCTGCTTTGCGCTTAACAAAAACATGCATCGTTGCCTTCTAATTCAAAATAGTTACTTTACATATTTCAGTGATATCAAAACGAACTAATTAAATGTCGGCCTAATGAATCTGGGGGTTCTTGATTCGCGTCCCATTATCGCGAAATCGCGCTTCAAGTGTGTTGTACGAGTATCTGTCAAACCTCACGATTCGATAGCACAGATAGCCCATTGTGTAGTTTGCGCTTAACTACAAACAAATTCTTGAAACAGCATTTAAATTCATACGTCTTTGACAATGTAAAGCCTCCCGGTGACTGAACGGTGAGGTTGATGGCTTCGATCTTTGGGGTGGGCACAGAGCAGATAGCCCATTGGATACAAACAAAACATTTCAACGTTTATGTACAATGTATTTAACTGCTAGGGATCATGCGTGTAATTTCCATAGAAAACCACTTCTAATACTCTTATGTAGGACACATCCATTTTTTACAATAAATTATGTTTCTTTTTACGATAGAAATGTACATCTTTTTAACTTGGAATAACTATATCAAACACATAAGAATAAAGTCAAATCAATTTGAAAAAAACAAACAAACTTGAATTATCAGAATTCTTGATTAACAAACACGAGTTATGTTTGAAAAGTTTGGTTTGGATTTCGCGCAAAGCTACACAAGAGCTATCTGTGCTAACCGTCCCTAATTTACCAGTGATAGACTAGATATAATGCAGTTAATCAATACCACCTACCGCCAACTCTTGGGCTACTCTTTTACAAACGAATAATGGGATTGTTCGTCACATAATAACGACCCCACGGCTGAAAGGACGAACATGTTTGATGGAACGGGGATTAGAACCTGCGACCTTCAGATTATGAGTCAAGCGCCCTAATCACCTAGCCGGGCCTATGATTTAAATAATAATAAAAAACACAAAGAGGAATGTATTTAATTTTGTAATAAAATTATAATTATTATCACACGAATAAGATCCATTAGATTTAAGAAAACTGATAAAAAGAATATTGTGTTAATTATATAACATTTTTTTTTTAATAATGAATTCTAACTTCACTTGCCACATATGCAAATAATGATTCACATTTATAAACAAAATATATAAAAGCTAGTTTATTACACATCTGCTTATTAGGGGCACTGTTAATCTTTCGTTTCGTGAAGAAACATGGTTTTAATTCGATATGTACATTTCAGTGACACTTTAGGGGGGGGCCTGGCATGGCCAGTTGATTAGGGAGCTCGACTCGCCATCTGCGGGTCGCGGGTTCGAATCCCCGTTACACCAAACATGCTCGCCCTTTCAGTCGTGGGGGCGTTATAATGTAATAGTCAATCCCACTATTCGTTAGTAAAAGAG